>NW_026294417.1:0-115395 GCF_007827085.1 Peromyscus californicus insignis | reverse complement strand
TGCACTTGCTGGGTACAGACGCGAGTGCTATTTGCACTGTGTATGGCCAAATGAGCACAAGAGTGACTCTCCTTACCAGAAAACAACTCTTGGTGCTAGGACCAGAAACTGCATGTGATTCAACTCCGTTTATGAAAGGGAATTCAACTCTAGCTTGCCTTACAAGAAACACACTCTGCTTTTGAGAAAGCAGCACTCTTCTACTCTACTGTGTTTCCTATATAGCCAGAACAGTCAGCTTGCTCAGAACTAAAGAACTGTGCTTCCTACACACAAGGGCCATATCTAATTCAACTCTGCTTAGGAAACTGACAAGAACAGTAGTTTCTCTTGCGTCCAATACACTGCATTTGCTGGGATAAGACGCGAGTGCTATTTGCACTGTGTATGGCCAATTGAGCACAATAGTGAATCTCCTTACCAGAAAACAACTTTTGCTGCTAGGACCAGAAACTGCATGTGATTCAACTCCGTTTATGAAAGGGAAATCAACTCTAGCTCGCCTTACAAGAAACACACTCTGCTTTAGAGAAAGCAGCACTCTTCTACTCTACTGTGTTTCCTATATAGCCAGAACTGTCAGCTTGCTCAGAACTAAAGAACTGTGCTTCCTACACACAAGGGCAATATCTAATTCAACTCTGCTTAGGAAACTGACAAGAACAGTAGTTTCTCTTGCGTCCAATACACTGCATTTGCTGGGAACAGACGCGAGTGCTATTTGCAATGTGTATGGCCAATTGAGCACAATAGTGAATCTCCTTACCAGAAAACAACTCTTGCTGCTAGGACCAGAAATTGCATGTGATTCAACTCCGTTTATGAAAGGGAATTAAACTCTGGCTCGCCTTACAAGAAACACACTCTGCTTTTGAGAAAGCAGCACTCTTCTACTCTACTGTGTTTCCTATAGAGCCAGAACAGTCAGCTTGCTCAGAACTAAAGAACTGTGCTTCCTACACACAATGGCCATAACTAGTTCAACTCTGCTTAGGAAACTGACAAGAACAGTAGTTTCTCTTGCGTCCAATACACTGCATTTGCTGGGATAAGACGCGAGTGCTATTTGCACTGTGTATGGCCAAATGAGCACAATAGTGACTCTCCTTACCAGAAAACAACTCTTGGTGCTAGGACCAGAAACTGCATGTGATTCAACTCCGTTTATGAAAGGGAATTCAACTCTAGCTTGCCTTACAAGAAACACACTCTGCTTTTGAGAAAGCAGCACTCTTCTACTCTACTGTGTTTCCTATATAGCCAGAACAGTCAGCTTGCTCAGAACTAAAGAACTGTGCTTCCTACACACAAGGGCCATATCTAATTCAACTCTGCTTAGGAAACTGACAAGAACAGTAGTTTCTCTTGCGTCCAATACACTGCATTTGCTGGGATAAGACGCGAGTGCTATTTGCAATGTGTATGGCCAATTGAGCACAATAGTGAATCTCCTTACCAGAAAACAACTTTTGCTGCTAGGACCAGAAACTGCATGTGATTCAACTCCGTTTATGAAAGGGAAATCAACTCTAGCTCGCCTTACAAGAAACACACTCTGCTTTAGAGAAAGCAGCACTCTTCTACTCTACTGTGTTTCCTATATAGCCAGAACAGTCAGCTTGCTCAGAACTAAAGAACTGTGCTTCCTACACACAAGGGCCATATCTAATTCAACTCTGCTTAGGAAACTGACAAGAACAGTAGTTTCTCTTGCGTCCAATACACTGCATTTGCTGGGAACAGACGCGAGTGCTATTTGCAATGTGTATGGCCAATTGAGCACAATAGTGAATCTCCTTACCAGAAAACAACTCTTGCTGCTAGGACCAGAAATTGCATGTGATTCAACTCCGTTTATGAAAGGGAATTAAACTCTGGCTCGCCTTACAAGAAACACACTCTGCTTTTGAGAAGCAGCACTCTTCTACTCTACTGTGTTTACTACAGAGCCAGAACAGTCAGCTTGCTCAGAAGCAAAGAACTGTGCTTCCTAAACACAATGGCCATAACTAGTTCAACTCTGCTTAGGAAACTGACAAGAACAGTAGTTTCTCTTGCGTCCAATACAATGCACTTGCTGGGTACAGACGCGAGTGCTATTTGCACTGTGTATGGCCAAATGAGCACAATAGTGACTCTCCTTACCAGAAAACAACTCTTGGTGCTAGGACCAGAAACTGCATGTGATTCAACTCCGTTTATGAAAGGGAATTCAACTCTAGCTTGCCTTACAAGAAACACACTCTGCTTTTGAGAAAGCAGCACTCTTCTACTCTACTGTGTTTCCTATATAGCCAGAACAGTCAGCTTGCTCAGAACTAAAGAACTGTGCTTCCTACACACAAGGGCAATATCTAATTCAACTCTGCTTAGGAAACTGACAAGAACAGTAGTTTCTCTTGCGTCCAATACACTGCATTTGCTGGGATAAGACGCGAGTGCTATTTGCACTGTGTATGGCCAATTGAGCACAATAGTGAATCTCCTTACCAGAAAACAACTTTTGCTGCTAGGACCAGAAACTGCATGTGATTTAACTCCGTTTATGAAAGGGAAATCAACTCTAGCTCGCCTTACAAGAAACACACTCTGCTTTAGAGAAAGCAGCACTCTTCTACTCTACTGTGTTTCCTATATAGCCAGAACTGTCAGCTTGCTCAGAACTAAAGAACTGTGCTTCCTACACACAAGGGCAATATCTAATTCAACTCTGCTTAGGAAACTGACAAGAACAGTAGTTTCTCTTGCGTCCAATACACTGCATTTGCTGGGAACAGACGCGAGTGCTATTTGCAATGTGTTAGGCCAATTGAGCACAATAGTGAATCTCCTTACCAGAAAACAACTCTTGCTGCTAGGACCAGAAATTGCATGTGATTCAACTCCGTTTATGAAAGGGAATTAAACTCTGGCTCGCCTTACAAGAAACACACTCTGCTTTTGAGAAAGCAGCACTCTTCTACTCTACTGTGTTTTCTATATAGCCAGAACTGTCAGCTTGCTCAGAACTAAAGAACTGTGCTTCCTACACACAAGGGCAATATCTAATTCAACTCTGCTTAGGAAACTGACAAGAACAGTAGTTTCTCTTGCGTCCAATACACTGCATTTGCTGGGATAAGACGCGAGTGCTATTTGCACTGTGTATGGCCAAATGAGCACAATAGTGACTCTCCTTACCAGAAAACAACTCTTGGTGCTAGGACCAGAAACTGCATGTGATTCAACTCCGTTTATGAAAGGGAATTCAACTCTAGCTTGCCTTACAAGAAACACACTCTGCTTTTGAGAAAGCAGCACTCTTCTACTCTACTGTGTTTCCTATATAGCCAGAACAGTCAGCTTGCTCAGAATAAAAACTGTGCTTCCTACACACAAGGGCCATATCTAATTCAACTCTGCTTAGGAAACTGACAAGAACAGTAGTTTCTCTTGCGTCCAATACACTGCATTTGCTGGGAACAGACGCGAGTGCTATTTGCAATGTGTATGGCCAATTGAGCACAATAGTGAATCTCCTTACCAGAAAACAACTTTTGCTGCTAGGACCAGAAACTGCATGTGATTCAACTCCGTTTATGAAAGGGAATTAAACTCTGGCTCGCCTTACAAGAAACACACTCTGCTTTAGAGAAAGCAGCACTCTTCTACTCTACTCTGTTTCCTACATAGCCAGAACAGTCAGCTTGCTCAGAACTGAAGAACTGTGCTTCCTACACACAAGGGCCATATCTAATTAAACTCTGTTTAGGAAACTGACAAGAACAGTAGTTTCTCTTGCGTCCAATACACTGCATTTGCTGGGAACAGACGCGAGTGCTATTTGCACTGTGTATGGCCAAATGAGCACAAGAGTGACTCTCCTTACCAGAAAACAACTCTTGCTGCTAGGACCAGAAATTGCATGTGATTCAACTCCGTTTATGAAAGGGAATTAAACTCTGGCTCGCCTTACAAGAAACACACTCTGCTTTTGAGAAAGCAGCACTCTTCTACTCTACTGTGTTTGCTATAGAGCCAGAACAGTCAGCTTGCTCAGAACCAAAGAACTGTGCTTCCTACACACAATGGCCATAACTAGTTCAACTCTGCTTAGGAAACTGACAAGAACAGTAGTTTCTCTTGCGTCCAATACAATGCACTTGCTGGGTACAGACGCGAGTGCTATTTGCACTGTGTATGGCCAAATGAGCACAAGAGTGACTCTCCTTACCAGAAAACAACTCTTGGTGCTAAGACCAGAAACTGCATGTGATTCAACTCCGTTTATGAAAGGGAATTCAACTCTAGCTTGCCTTACAAGAAACACACTCTGCTTTTGAGAAAGCAGCACTCTTCTACTCTACTGTGTTTCCTATTAGCCAGAACAGTCAGCTTGCTCAGAACTAAAGAACTGTGCTTCCTACACACAAGGGCCATATCTAATTCAACTCTACTTAGGAAACTGACAAGAACAGTAGTTTCTCTTGCGTCCAATACACTGCATTTGCTGGGATAAGACGCGAGTGCTATTTGCACTGTGTATGGCCAAATGAGCACAATAGTGACTCTCCTTACCAGAAAACAACTCTTGGTGCTAGGACCAGAAACTGCATGTGATTCAACTCCGTTTATGAAAGGGAATTCAACTCTAGCTTGCCTTACAAGAAACACACTCTGCTTTTGAGAAAGCAGCACTCTTCTACTCTACTGTGTTTCCTATAGAGCCAGAACAGTCAGCTTGCTCAGAAGCAAAGAACTGTGCTTCCTACACACAAGGGCCATATCTAATTCAACTCTGCTTAGGAAACTGACAAGAACAGTAGTTTCTCTTGCGTCCAATACACTGCATTTGCTGGGATAAGACGCGAGTGCTATTTGCAATGTGTATGGCCAATTGAGCACAATAGTGAATCTCCTTACCAGAAAACAACTTTTGCTGCTAGGACCAGAAACTGCATGTGATTCAACTCCGTTTATGAAAGGGAAATCAACTCTAGCTCGCCTTACAAGAAACACACTCTGCTTTAGAGAAAGCAGCACTCTTCTACTCTACTGTGTTTCCTATATAGCCAGAACAGTCAGCTTGCTCAGAACTAAAGAACTGTGCTTCCTACACACAAGGGCCATATCTAATTCAACTCTGCTTAGGAAACTGACAAGAACAGTAGTTTCTCTTGCGTCCAATACACTGCATTTGCTGGGAACAGACGCGAGTGCTATTTGCAATGTGTATGGCCAATTGAGCACAATAGTGAATCTCCTTACCAGAAAACAACTCTTGCTGCTAGGACCAGAAATTGCATGTGATTCAACTCCGTTTATGAAAGGGAATTAAACTCTGGCTCGCCTTACAAGAAACACACTCTGCTTTTGAGAAAGCAGCACTCTTCTACTCTACTGTGTTTCCTATAGAGCCAGAACAGTCAGCTTGCTCAGAACCAAAGAACTGTGCTTCCTACACACAATGGCCATAACTAGTTCAACTCTGCTTAGGAAACTGACAAGAACAGTAGTTTCTCTTGCGTCCAATACAATGCACTTGCTGGGTACAGACGCGAGTGCTATTTGCACTGTGTATGGCCAAATGAGCACAAGAGTGACTCTCCTTACCAGAAAACAACTCTTGGTGCTAGGACCAGAAACTGCATGTGATTCAACTCCGTTTATGAAAGGGAATTCAACTCTAGCTTGCCTTACAAGAAACACACTCTGCTTTTGAGAAAGCAGCACTCTTCTACTCTACTGTGTTTCCTATATAGCCAGAACAGTCAGCTTGCTCAGAACTAAAGAACTGTGCTTCCTACACACAAGGGCCATATCTAATTCAACTCTGCTTAGGAAACTGACAAGAACAGTAGTTTCTCTTGCGTCCAATACACTGCATTTGCTGGGATAAGACGCGAGTGCTATTTGCACTGTGTATGGCCAATTGAGCACAATAGTGAATCTCCTTACCAGAAAACAACTTTTGCTGCTAGGACCAGAAACTGCATGTGATTCAACTCCGTTTATGAAAGGGAAATCAACTCTAGCTCGCCTTACAAGAAACACACTCTGCTTTAGAGAAAGCAGCACTCTTCTACTCTACTGTGTTTCCTATATAGCCAGAACTGTCAGCTTGCTCAGAACTAAAGAACTGTGCTTCCTACACACAAGCGCAATATCTAATTCAACTCTGCTTAGGAAACTGACAAGAACAGTAGTTTCTCTTGCGTCCAATACACTGCATTTGCTGGGATAAGACGCGAGTGCTATTTGCACTGTGTATGGCCAATTGAGCACAATAGTGAATCTCCTTACCAGAAAACAACTTTTGCTGCTAGGACCAGAAACTGCATGTGATTCAACTCCGTTTATGAAAGGGAAATCAACTCTAGCTCGCCTTACAAGAAACACACTCTGCTTTAGAGAAAGCAGCACTCTTCTACTCTACTGTGTTTCCTATATAGCCAGAACTGTCAGCTTGCTCAGAACTAAAGAACTGTGCTTCCTACACACAAGGGCAATATCTAATTCAACTCTGCTTAGGAAACTGACAAGAACAGTAATTTCTCTTGCGTCCAATACACTGCATTTGCTGGGAACAGACGCGAGTGCTATTTGCAATGTGTATGGCCAATTGAGCACAATAGTGAATCTCCTTACCAGAAAACAACTCTTGCTGCTAGGACCAGAAATTGCATGTGATTCAACTCCGTTTATGAAAGGGAATTAAACTCTGGCTCGCCTTACAAGAAACACACTCTGCTTTTGAGAAGCAGCACTCTTCTACTCTACTGTGTTTACTACAGAGCCAGAACAGTCAGCTTGCTCAGAAGCAAAGAACTGTGCTTCCTAAACACAATGGCCATAACTAGTTCAACTCTGCTTAGGAAACTGACAAGAACAGTAGTTTCTCTTGCGTCCAATACAATGCACTTGCTGGGTACAGACGCGAGTGCTATTTGCACTGTGTATGGCCAAATGAGCACAATAGTGACTCTCCTTACCAGAAAACAACTCTTGGTGCTAGGACCAGAAACTGCATGTGATTCAACTCCGTTTATGAAAGGGAATTCAACTCTAGCTTGCCTTACAAGAAACACACTCTGCTTTTGAGAAAGCAGCACTCTTCTACTCTACTGTGTTTCCTATATAGCCAGAACAGTCAGCTTGCTCAGAACTAAAGAACTGTGCTTCCTACACACAAGGGCAATATCTAATTCAACTCTGCTTAGGAAACTGACAAGAACAGTAGTTTCTCTTGCGTCCAATACACTGCATTTGCTGGGATAAGACGCGAGTGCTATTTGCACTGTGTATGGCCAATTGAGCACAATAGTGAATCTCCTTACCAGAAAACAACTTTTGCTGCTAGGACCAGAAACTGCATGTGATTCAACTCCGTTTATGAAAGGGAAATCAACTCTAGCTCGCCTTACAAGAAACACACTCTGCTTTAGAGAAAGCAGCACTCTTCTACTCTACTGTGTTTCCTATATAGCCAGAACTGTCAGCTTGCTCAGAACTAAAGAACTGTGCTTCCTACACACAAGGGCAATATCTAATTCAACTCTGCTTAGGAAACTGACAAGAACAGTAGTTTCTCTTGCGTCCAATACACTGCATTTGCTGGGAACAGACGCGAGTGCTATTTGCAATGTGTATGGCCAATTGAGCACAATAGTGAATCTCCTTACCAGAAAACAACTCTTGCTGCTAGGAGCAGAAATTGCATGTGATTCAACTCCGTTTATGAAAGGGAATTAAACTCTGGCTCGCCTTACAAGAAACACACTCTGCTTTTGAGAAGCAGCACTCTTCTACTCTACTGTGTTTACTACAGAGCCAGAACAGTCAGCTTGCTCAGAAGCAAAGAACTGTGCTTCCTAAACACAATGGCCATAACTAGTTCAACTCTGCTTAGGAAACTGACAAGAACAGTAGTTTCTCTTGCGTCCAATACACTGCATTTGCTGGGATAAGACGCGAGTGCTATTTGCACTGTGTATGGCCAAATGAGCACAATAGTGACTCTCCTTACCAGAAAACAACTCTTGGTGCTAGGACCAGAAACTGCATGTGATTCAACTCCGTTTATGAAAGGGAATTCAACTCTAGCTTGCCTTACAAGAAACACACTCTGCTTTTGAGAAAGCAGCACTCTTCTACTCTACTGTGTTTCCTATATAGCCAGAACAGTCAGCTTGCTCAGAACTAAAGAACTGTGCTTCCTACACACAAGGGCCATATCTTATTCAACTCTGCTTAGGAAACTGACAAGAACAGTAGTTTCTCTTGCGTCCAATACACTGCATTTGCTGGGAACAGACGCGAGTGCTATTTGCACTGTGTATGGCCAATTGAGCACAATAGTGAATCTCCTTACCAGAAAACAACTCTTGCTGCTAGGACCAGAAATTGCATGTGATTCAACTCCGTTAATGAAAGGGAATTAAACTCTGGCTTGCCTTACAAGAAACACACTCTGCTTTTGAGAAAGCAGCACTCTTCTACTCTACTGTGTTTCCTATAGAGCCAGAACAGTCAGCTTGCTCAGAACCAAAGAACTGTGCTTCCTACACACAATGGCCATAACTAGTTCAACTCTGCTTAGGAAACTGACAAGAACAGTAGTTTCTCTTGAGTCCAATACAATGCACTTGCTGGGTACAAACGCGAGTGCTATTTGCACTGTGTATGGCCAAATGAGCACAAGAGTGACTCTCCTTACCAGAAAACAACTCTTGGTGCTAGGACCAGAAACTGCATGTGATTCAACTCCGTTTATGAAAGGGAATTCAACTCTAGCTTGCCTTACAAGAAACACACTCTGCTTTTGAGAAAGCAGCACTCTTCTACTGTACTGTGTTTCCTATATAGCCAGAACAGTCAGCTTGCTCAGAACTAAAGAACTGTGCTTCCTACACACAAGAGCCTTATCTAATTCAACTCTGCTTAGGAAACTGACAAGAACAGTAGTTTTTCTTGCGTCCAATACACTGCATTTGCTGTTATAAGACGCGAGGGCTATTTGCAATGTGTATGGCCAATTGAGCACAATAGTGAATCTCCTTACCAGAAAACAACTCTTGCTGCTAGGACCAGAAATTGCATGTGATTCAACTCCGTTTATGAAAGGGAATTAAACTCTGGCTCGCCTTACAAGAAACACACTCTGCTTTTGAGAAGCAGCACTCTTCTACTCTACTGTGTTTACTACAGAGCCAGAACAGTCAGCTTGCTCAGAACCAAAGAACTGTGCTTCCTAAACACAATGGACATAACTAGTTCAACTCTGCTTAGGAAACTGACAAGAACAGTAGTTTCTCTTGCGTCCAATACACTGCATTTGCTGGGATAAGACGCGAGTGCTATTTGCACTGTGTATGGACAAATGAGCACAATAGTGACTCTCCTTACCAGAAAACAACTCTTGGTGCTAGGACCAGAAACTGCATGTGATTCAACTCCGTTTATGAAAGGGAAATCAACTCTAGCTCGCCTTACAAGAAACACACTCTGCTTTAGAGAAAGCAGCACTCTTCTACTCTACTGTGTTTCCTATATAGCCAGAACTGTCAGCTTGCTCAGAACTAAAGAACTGTGCTTCCTACACACAAGGGCAATATCTAATTCAACTCTGCTTAGGAAACTGACAAGAACAGTAGTTTCTCTTGCGTCCAATACACTGCATTTGCTGGGAACAGACGCGAGTGCTATTTGCAATGTGTATGGCCAATTGAGCACAATAGTGAATCTCCTTACCAGAAAACAACTCTTGCTGCTAGGACCAGAAATTGCATGTGATTCAACTCCGTTTATGAAAGGGAATTAAACTCTGGCTCGCCTTACAAGAAACACACTCTGCTTTTGAGAAAGCAGCACTCTTCTACTCTACTGTGTTTCCTATAGAGCCAGAACAGTCAGCTTGCTCAGAACCAAAGAACTGTGCTTCCTACACACAATGGCCATAACTAGTTCAACTCTGCTTAGGAAACTGACAAGAACAGTAGTTTCTCTTGCGTCCAATACAATGCACTTGCTGGGTACAGACGCGAGTGCTATTTGCACTGTGTATGGCCAAATGAGCACAAGAGTGACTCTCCTTACCAGAAAACAACTCTTGGTGCTAGGACCAGAAACTGCATGTGATTCAACTCCGTTTATGAAAGGGAATTCAACTCTAGCTTGCCTTACAAGAAACACACTCTGCTTTTGAGAAAGCAGCACTCTTCTACTCTACTGTGTTTCCTATATAGCCAGAACAGTCAGCTTGCTCAGAACTAAAGAACTGTGCTTCCTACACACAAGGGCCATATCTAATTCAACTCTGCTTAGGAAACTGACAAGAACAGTAGTTTCTCTTGCGTCCAATACACTGCATTTGCTGGGATAAGACGCGAGTGCTATTTGCACTGTGTATGGCCAATTGAGCACAATAGTGACTCTCCTTACCAGAAAACAACTTTTGCTGCTAGGACCAGAAACTGCATGTGATTCAACTCCGTTTATGAAAGGGAAATCAACTCTAGCTCGCCTTACAAGAAACACACTCTGCTTTAGAGAAAGCAGCACTCTTCTACTCTACTGTGTTTCCTATATAGCCAGAACAGTCAGCTTGCTCAGAACTAAAGAACTGTGCTTCCTACACACAAGGGCCATATCTAATTCAACTCTGCTTAGGAAACTGACAAGAACAGTAGTTTCTCTTGCGTCCAATACACTGCATTTGCTGGGATAAGACGCGAGTGCTATTTGCACTGTGTATGGCCAAATGAGCACAATAGTGACTCTCCTTACCAGAAAACAACTCTTGGTGCTAGGACCAGAAACTGCATGTGATTCAACTCCGTTTATGAAAGGGAATTCAACTCTAGCTTGCCTTACAAGAAACACACTCTGCTTTTGAGAAAGCAGCACTCTTCTACTCTACTGTGTTTCCTATAGAGCCAGAACAGTCAGCTTGCTCAGAACTAAAGAACTGTGCTTCCTACACACAAGGGCCATATCTAATTCAACTCTGCTTAGGAAACTGACAAGAACAGTAGTTTCTCTTGCGTCCAATACACTGCATTTGCTGGGAACAGACGCGAGTGCTATTTGCAATGTGTATGGCCAATTGAGCACAATAGTGAATCTCCTTACCAGAAAACAACTTTTGCTGCTAGGACCAGAAACTGCATGTGATTCAACTCCGTTTATGAAAGGGAATTAAACTCTGGCTCGCCTTACAAGAAACACACTCTGCTTTAGAGAAAGCAGCACTCTTCTACTCTACTGTGTTTCCTACATAGCCAGAACAGTCAGCTTGCTCAGAACTGAAGAACTGTGCTTCCTACACACAAGGGCCATATCTAATTAAACTCTGTTTAGGAAACTGACAAGAACAGTAGTTTCTCTTGCGTCCAATACACTGCATTTGCTGGGAACAGACGCGAGTGCTATTTGCACTGTGTATGGCCAAATGAGCACAAGAGTGACTCTCCTTACCAGAAAACAACTCTTGCTGCTAGGACCAGAAATTGCATGTGATTCAACTCCGTTTATGAAAGGGAATTAAACTCTGGCTCGCCTTACAAGAAACACACTCTGCTTTTGAGAAAGCAGCACTCTTCTACTCTACTGTGTTTCCTATAGAGCCAGAACAGTCAGCTTGCTCAGAACCAAAGAACTGTGCTTCCTACACACAATGGCCATAACTAGTTCAACTCTGCTTAGGAAACTGACAAGAACAGTAGTTTCTCTTGCGTCCAATACAATGCACTTGCTGGGTACAGACGCGAGTGCTATTTGCACTGTGTATGGCCAAATGAGCACAAGAGTGACTCTCCTTACCAGAAAACAACTCTTGGTGCTAGGACCAGAAACTGCATGTGATTCAACTCCGTTTATGAAAGGGAATTCAACTCTAGCTTGCCTTACAAGAAACACACTCTGCTTTTGAGAAAGCAGCACTCTTCTACTCTACTGTGTTTCCTATTAGCCAGAACAGTCAGCTTGCTCAGAACTAAAGAACTGTGCTTCCTACACACAAGGGCCATATCTAATTCAACTCTGCTTAGGAAACTGACAAGAACAGTAGTTTCTCTTGCGTCCAATACACTGCATTTGCTGGGATAAGACGCGAGTGCTATTTGCACTGTGTATGGCCAAATGAGCACAATAGTGACTCTCCTTACCAGAAAACAACTCTTGGTGCTAGGACCAGAAACTGCATGTGATTCAACTCCGTTTATGAAAGGGAATTCAACTCTAGCTCGCCTTACAAGAAACACACTCTGCTTTAGAGAAAGCAGCACTCTTCTACTCTACTGTGTTTCCTATATAGCCAGAACTGTCAGCTTGCTCAGAACTAAAGAACTGTGCTTCCTACACACAAGGGCAATATCTAATTCAACTCTGCTTAGGAAACTGACAAGAACAGTAGTTTCTCTTGCGTCCAATACACTGCATTTGCTGGGAACAGACGCGAGTGCTATTTGCAATGTGTATGGCCAATTGAGCACAATAGTGAATCTCCTTACCAGAAAACAACTCTTGCTGCTAGGACCAGAAATTGCATGTGATTCAACTCCGTTTATGAAAGGGAATTAAACTCTGGCTCGCCTTACAAGAAACACACTCTGCTTTTGAGAAAGCAGCACTCTTCTACTCTACTGTGTTTCCTATAGAGCCAGAACAGTCAGCTTGCTCAGAACCAAAGAACTGTGCTTCCTACACACAATGGCCATAACTAGTTCAACTCTGCTTAGGAAACTGACAAGAACAGTAGTTTCTCTTGCGTCCAATACAATGCACTTGCTGGGTACAGACGCGAGTGCTATTTGCACTGTGTATGGCCAAATGAGCACAATAGTGACTCTCCTTACCAGAAAACAACTCTTGGTGCTAGGACCAGAAACTGCATGTGATTCAACTCCGTTTATGAAAGGGAATTCAACTCTAGCTTGCCTTACAAGAAACACACTCTGCTTTTGAGAAAGCAGCACTCTTCTACTCTACTGTGTTTCCTATATAGCCAGAACAGTCAGCTTGCTCAGAACTAAAGAACTGTGCTTCCTACACACAAGGGCCATATCTAATTCAACTCTGCTTAGGAAACTGACAAGAACAGTAGTTTCTCTTGCGTCCAATACACTGCATTTGCTGGGATAAGACGCGAGTGCTATTTGCACTGTGTATGGCCAATTGAGCACAATAGTGAATCTCCTTACCAGAAAACAACTCTTGCTGCTAGGACCAGAAACTGCATGTGATTCAACTCCGTTTATGAAAGGGAATTCAACTCTAGCTCGCCTTACAAGAAACACACTCTGCTTTAGAGAAAGCAGCACTCTTCTACTCTACTGTGTTTCCTATATAGCCAGAACAGTCAGCTTGCTCAGAACTAAAGAACTGTGCTTCCTACACACAAGGGCCATATCTAATTCAACTCTGCTTAGGAAACTGACAAGAACAGTAGTTTCTCTTGCGTCCAATACACTGCATTTGCTGGGATAAGACGCGAGTGCTATTTGCACTGTGTATGGCCAAATGAGCACAATAGTGACTCTCCTTACCAGAAAACAACTCTTGGTGCTAGGACCAGAAACTGCATGTGATTCAACTCCGTTTATGAAAGGGAATTCAACTCTAGCTTGCCTTACAAGAAACACACTCTGCTTTTGAGAAAGCAGCACTCTTCTACTCTACTGTGTTTCCTATATAGCCAGAACAGTCAGCTTGCTCAGAATAAAAACTGTGCTTCCTACACACAAGGGCCATATCTAATTCAACTCTGCTTAGGAAACTGACAAGAACAGTAGTTTCTCTTGCGTCCAATACACTGCATTTGCTGGGAACAGACGCGAGTGCTATTTGCAATGTGTATGGCCAATTGAGCACAATAGTGAATCTCCTTACCAGAAAACAACTTTTGCTGCTAGGACCAGAAACTGCATGTGATTCAACTCCGTTTATGAAAGGGAATTAAACTCTGGCTCGCCTTACAAGAAACACACTCTGCTTTAGAGAAAGCAGCACTCTTCTACTCTACTGTGTTTCCTACATAGCCAGAACAGTCAGCTTGCTCAGAACTGAAGAACTGTGCTTCCTACACACAAGGGCCATATCTAATTAAACTCTGTTTAGGAAACTGACAAGAACAGTAGTTTCTCTTGCGTCCAATACACTGCATTTGCTGGGAACAGACGCGAGTGCTATTTGCACTGTGTATGGCCAAATGAGCACAATAGTGACTCTCCTTACCAGAAAACAACTCTTGCTGCTAGGACCAGAAATTGCATGTGATTCAACTCCGTTTATGAAAGGGAATTAAACTCTGGCTCGCCTTACAAGAAACACACTCTGCTTTTGAGAAAGCAGCACTCTTCTACTCTACTGTGTTTCCTATAGAGCCAGAACAGTCAGCTTGCTCAGAACCAAAGAACTGTGCTTCCTACACACAATGGCCATAACTAGTTCAACTCTGCTTAGGAAACTGACAAGAACAGTAGTTTCTCTTGCGTCCAATACAATGCACTTGCTGGGTACAGACGCGAGTGCTATTTGCACTGTGTATGGCCAAATGAGCACAAGAGTGACTCTCCTTACCAGAAAACAACTCTTGGTGCTAGGACCAGAAACTGCATGTGATTCAACTCCGTTTATGAAAGGGAATTCAACTCTAGCTTGCCTTACAAGAAACACACTCTGCTTTTGAGAAAGCAGCACTCTTCTACTCTACTGTGTTTCCTATTAGCCAGAACAGTCAGCTTGCTCAGAACTAAAGAACTGTGCTTCCTACACACAAGGGCCATATCTAATTCAACTCTACTTAGGAAACTGACAAGAACAGTAGTTTCTCTTGCGTCCAATACACTGCATTTGCTGGGATAAGACGCGAGTGCTATTTGCACTGTGTATGGCCAAATGAGCACAATAGTGACTCTCCTTACCAGAAAACAACTCTTGGTGCTAGGACCAGAAACTGCATGTGATTCAACTCCGTTTATGAAAGGGAAATCAACTCTAGCTCGCCTTACAAGAAACACACTCTGCTTTAGAGAAAGCAGCACTCTTCTACTCTACTGTGTTTCCTATATAGCCAGAACTGTCAGCTTGCTCAGAACTAAAGAACTGTGCTTCCTACACACAAGGGCCATATCTAATTCAACTCTGCTTAGGAAACTGACAAGAACAGTAGTTTCTCTTGCGTCCAATACACTGCATTTGCTGGGAACAGACGCGAGTGCTATTTGCAATGTGTATGGCCAATTGAGCACAATAGTGAATCTCCTTACCAGAAAACAACTCTTGCTGCTAGGACCAGAAATTGCATGTGATTCAACTCCGTTTATGAAAGGGAATTAAACTCTGGCTCGCCTTACAAGAAACACACTCTGCTTTTGAGAAAGCAGCACTCTTCTACTCTACTGTGTTTCCTATAGAGCCAGAACAGTCAGCTTGCTCAGAACCAAAGAACTGTGCTTCCTACACACAATGGCCATAACTAGTTCAACTCTGCTTAGGAAACTGACAAGAACAGTAGTTTCTCTTGCGTCCAATACAATGCACTTGCTGGGTACAGACGCGAGTGCTATTTGCACTGTGTATGGCCAAATGAGCACAAGAGTGACTCTCCTTACCAGAAAACAACTCTTGGTGCTAGGACCAGAAACTGCATGTGATTCAACTCCGTTTATGAAAGGGAATTCAACTCTAGCTTGCCTTACAAGAAACACACTCTGCTTTTGAGAAAGCAGCACTCTTCTACTCTACTGTGTTTCCTATATAGCCAGAACAGTCAGCTTGCTCAGAACTAAAGAACTGTGCTTCCTACACACAAGGGCCATATCTAATTCAACTCTGCTTAGGAAACTGACAAGAACAGTAGTTTCTCTTGCGTCCAATACACTGCATTTGCTGGGATAAGACGCGAGTGCTATTTGCACTGTGTATGGCCAATTGAGCACAATAGTGACTCTCCTTACCAGAAAACAACTTTTGCTGCTAGGACCAGAAACTGCATGTGATTCAACTCCGTTTATGAAAGGGAAATCAACTCTAGCTCGCCTTACAAGAAACACACTCTGCTTTAGAGAAAGCAGCACTCTTCTACTCTACTGTGTTTCCTATATAGCCAGAACAGTCAGCTTGCTCAGAACTAAAGAACTGTGCTTCCTACACACAAGGGCCATATCTAATTCAACTCTGCTTAGGAAACTGACAAGAACAGTAGTTTCTCTTGCGTCCAATACACTGCATTTGCTGGGAACAGACGCGAGTGCTATTTGCAATGTGTATGGCCAATTGAGCACAATAGTGAATCTCCTTACCAGAAAACAACTCTTGCTGCTAGGACCAGAAACTGCATGTGATTCAACTCCGTTTATGAAAGGGAATTCAACTCTAGCTCGCCTTACAAGAAACACACTCTGCTTTTGAGAAAGCAGCACTCTTCTACTCTACTGTGTTTCCTATATAGCCAGAACAGTCAGCTTGCTCAGAACTAAAGAACTGTGCTTCCTACACACAAGGGCCATATCTAATTCAACTCTGCTTAGGAAACTGACAAGAACAGTAGTTTCTCTTGCGTCCAATACACTGCATTTGCTGGGATAAGACGCGAGTGCTATTTGCACTGTGTATGGCCAAATGAGCACAATAGTGACTCTCCTTACCAGAAAACAACTCTTGGTGCTAGGACCAGAAACTGCATGTGATTCAACTCCGTTTATGAAAGGGAATTCAACTCTAGCTTGCCTTACAAGAAACACACTCTGCTTTTGAGAAAGCAGCACTCTTCTACTCTACTGTGTTTCCTATATAGCCAGAACAGTCAGCTTGCTCAGAATAAAAACTGTGCTTCCTACACACAAGGGCCATATCTAATTCAACTCTGCTTAGGAAACTGACAAGAACAGTAGTTTCTCTTGCGTCCAATACACTGCATTTGCTGGGAACAGACGCGAGTGCTATTTGCAATGTGTATGGCCAATTGAGCACAATAGTGAATCTCCTTACCAGAAAACAACTTTTGCTGCTAGGACCAGAAACTGCATGTGATTCAACTCCGTTTATGAAAGGGAATTAAACTCTGGCTCGCCTTACAAGAAACACACTCTGCTTTAGAGAAAGCAGCACTCTTCTACTCTACTCTGTTTCCTACATAGCCAGAACAGTCAGCTTGCTCAGAACTGAAGAACTGTGCTTCCTACACACAAGGGCCATATCTAATTAAACTCTGTTTAGGAAACTGACAAGAACAGTAGTTTCTCTTGCGTCCAATACACTGCATTTGCTGGGAACAGACGCGAGTGCTATTTGCACTGTGTATGGCCAAATGAGCACAAGAGTGACTCTCCTTACCAGAAAACAACTCTTGCTGCTAGGACCAGAAATTGCATGTGATTCAACTCCGTTTATGAAAGGGAATTAAACTCTGGCTCGCCTTACAAGAAACACACTCTGCTTTTGAGAAAGCAGCACTCTTCTACTCTACTGTGTTTCCTATAGAGCCAGAACAGTCAGCTTGCTCAGAACCAAAGAACTGTGCTTCCTACACACAATGGCCATAACTAGTTCAACTCTGCTTAGGAAACTGACAAGAACAGTAGTTTCTCTTGCGTCCAATACAATGCACTTGCTGGGTACAGACGCGAGTGCTATTTGCACTGTGTATGGCCAAATGAGCACAAGAGTGACTCTCCTTACCAGAAAACAACTCTTGGTGCTAAGACCAGAAACTGCATGTGATTCAACTCCGTTTATGAAAGGGAATTCAACTCTAGCTTGCCTTACAAGAAACACACTCTGCTTTTGAGAAAGCAGCACTCTTCTACTCTACTGTGTTTCCTATTAGCCAGAACAGTCAGCTTGCTCAGAACTAAAGAACTGTGCTTCCTACACACAAGGGCCATATCTAATTCAACTCTACTTAGGAAACTGACAAGAACAGTAGTTTCTCTTGCGTCCAATACACTGCATTTGCTGGGATAAGACGCGAGTGCTATTTGCACTGTGTATGGCCAAATGAGCACAATAGTGACTCTCCTTACCAGAAAACAACTCTTGGTGCTAGGACCAGAAACTGCATGTGATTCAACTCCGTTTATGAAAGGGAATTCAACTCTAGCTTGCCTTACAAGAAACACACTCTGCTTTTGAGAAAGCAGCACTCTTCTACTCTACTGTGTTTCCTATAGAGCCAGAACAGTCAGCTTGCTCAGAAGCAAAGAACTGTGCTTCCTACACACAAGGGCCATATCTAATTCAACTCTGCTTAGGAAACTGACAAGAACAGTAGTTTCTCTTGCGTCCAATACACTGCATTTGCTGGGATAAGACGCGAGTGCTATTTGCAATGTGTATGGCCAATTGAGCACAATAGTGAATCTCCTTACCAGAAAACAACTTTTGCTGCTAGGACCAGAAATTGCATGTGATTCAACTCCGTTTATGAAAGGGAAATCAACTCTAGCTCGCCTTACAAGAAACACACTCTGCTTTAGAGAAAGCAGCACTCTTCTACTCTACTGTGTTTCCTATATAGCCAGAACAGTCAGCTTGCTCAGAACTAAAGAACTGTGCTTCCTACACACAAGGGCCATATCTAATTCAACTCTGCTTAGGAAACTGACAAGAACAGTAGTTTCTCTTGCGTCCAATACACTGCATTTGCTGGGAACAGACGCGAGTGCTATTTGCAATGTGTATGGCCAATTGAGCACAATAGTGAATCTCCTTACCAGAAAACAACTCTTGCTGCTAGGACCAGAAATTGCATGTGATTCAACTCCGTTTATGAAAGGGAATTAAACTCTGGCTCGCCTTACAAGAAACACACTCTGCTTTTGAGAAAGCAGCACTCTTCTACTCTACTGTGTTTCCTATAGAGCCAGAACAGTCAGCTTGCTCAGAACCAAAGAACTGTGCTTCCTACACACAATGGCCATAACTAGTTCAACTCTGCTTAGGAAACTGACAAGAACAGTAGTTTCTCTTGCGTCCAATACAATGCACTTGCTGGGTACAGACGCGAGTGCTATTTGCACTGTGTATGGCCAAATGAGCACAAGAGTGACTCTCCTTACCAGAAAACAACTCTTGGTGCTAGGACCAGAAACTGCATGTGATTCAACTCCGTTTATGAAAGGGAATTCAACTCTAGCTTGCCTTACAAGAAACACACTCTGCTTTTGAGAAAGCAGCACTCTTCTACTCTACTGTGTTTCCTATATAGCCAGAACAGTCAGCTTGCTCAGAACTAAAGAACTGTGCTTCCTACACACAAGGGCCATATCTAATTCAACTCTGCTTAGGAAACTGACAAGAACAGTAGTTTCTCTTGCGTCCAATACACTGCATTTGCTGGGATAAGACGCGAGTGCTATTTGCACTGTGTATGGCCAATTGAGCACAAT
Source organism: Peromyscus californicus insignis (assembly GCF_007827085.1). Lineage (NCBI taxonomy): Eukaryota > Metazoa > Chordata > Mammalia > Rodentia > Cricetidae > Peromyscus > Peromyscus californicus. The sequence goes on along the minus strand of NW_026294417.1, from coordinate 96,028 downwards.
AGTGAATCTCCTTACCAGAAAACAACTTTTGCTGCTAGGACCAGAAACTGCATGTGATTCAACTCCGTTTATGAAAGGGAAATCAACTCTAGCTCGCCTTACAAGAAACACACTCTGCTTTAGAGAAAGCAGCACTCTTCTACTCTACTGTGTTTCCTATATAGCCAGAACTGTCAGCTTGCTCAGAACTAAAGAACTGTGCTTCCTACACACAAGCGCCATATCTAATTCAACTCTGCTTAGGAAACTGACAAGAACAGTAGTTTCTCTTGCGTCCAATACACTGCATTTGCTGGGATAAGACGCGAGTGCTATTTGCACTGTGTATGGCCAATTGAGCACAATAGTGAATCTCCTTACCAGAAAACAACTTTTGCTGCTAGGACCAGAAACTGCATGTGATTCAACTCCGTTTATGAAAGGGAAATCAACTCTAGCTCGCCTTACAAGAAACACACTCTGCTTTAGAGAAAGCAGCACTCTTCTACTCTACTGTGTTTCCTATATAGCCAGAACTGTCAGCTTGCTCAGAACTAAAGAACTGTGCTTCCTACACACAAGGGCAATATCTAATTCAACTCTGCTTAGGAAACTGACAAGAACAGTAGTTTCTCTTGCGTCCAATACACTGCATTTGCTGGGAACAGACGCGAGTGCTATTTGCAATGTGTATGGCCAATTGAGCACAATAGTGAATCTCCTTACCAGAAAACAACTCTTGCTGCTAGGACCAGAAATTGCATGTGATTCAACTCCGTTTATGAAAGGGAATTAAACTCTGGCTCGCCTTACAAGAAACACACTCTGCTTTTGAGAAGCAGCACTCTTCTACTCTACTGTGTTTACTACAGAGCCAGAACAGTCAGCTTGCTCAGAAGCAAAGAACTGTGCTTCCTAAACACAATGGCCATAACTAGTTCAACTCTGCTTAGGAAACTGACAAGAACAGTAGTTTCTCTTGCGTCCAATACAATGCACTTGCTGGGTACAGACGCGAGTGCTATTTGCACTGTGTATGGCCAAATGAGCACAATAGTGACTCTCCTTACCAGAAAACAACTCTTGGTGCTAGGACCAGAAACTGCATGTGATTCAACTCCGTTTATGAAAGGGAATTCAACTCTAGCTTGCCTTACAAGAAACACACTCTGCTTTTGAGAAAGCAGCACTCTTCTACTCTACTGTGTTTCCTATATAGCCAGAACAGTCAGCTTGCTCAGAACTAAAGAACTGTGCTTCCTACACACAAGGGCCATATCTAATTCAACTCTGCTTAGGAAACTGACAAGAACAGTAGTTTCTCTTGCGTCCAATACACTGCATTTGCTGGGATAAGACGCGAGTGCTATTTGCACTGTGTATGGCCAATTGAGCACAATAGTGAATCTCCTTACCAGAAAACAACTTTTGCTGCTAGGACCAGAAACTGCATGTGATTCAACTCCGTTTATGAAAGGGAAATCAACTCTAGCTCGCCTTACAAGAAACACACTCTGCTTTAGAGAAAGCAGCACTCTTCTACTCTACTGTGTTTCCTATATAGCCAGAACAGTCAGCTTGCTCAGAACTAAAGAACTGTGCTTCCTACACACAAGGGCCATATCTAATTCAACTCTGCTTAGGAAACTGACAAGAACAGTAGTTTCTCTTGCGTCCAATACACTGCATTTGCTGGGAACAGACGCGAGTGCTATTTGCAATGTGTATGGCCAATTGAGCACAATAGTGAATCTCCTTACCAGAAAACAACTCTTGCTGCTAGGACCAGAAATTGCATGTGATTCAACTCCGTTTATGAAAGGGAATTAAACTCTGGCTCGCCTTACAAGAAACACACTCTGCTTTTGAGAAAGCAGCACTCTTCTACTCTACTGTGTTTCCTATATAGCCAGAACAGTCAGCTTGCTCAGAACTAAAGAACTGTGCTTCCTACACACAAGGGCCATATCTAATTCAACTCTGCTTAGGAAACTGACAAGAACAGTAGTTTCTCTTGCGTCCAATACAATGCACTTGCTGGGTACAGACGCGAGTGCTATTTGCACTGTGTATGGCCAAATGAGCACAATAGTGACTCTCCTTACCAGAAAACAACTCTTGGTGCTAGGACCAGAAACTGCATGTGATTCAACTCCGTTTATGAAAGGGAATTCAACTCTAGCTTGCCTTACAAGAAACACACTCTGCTTTTGAGAAAGCAGCACTCTTCTACTCTACTGTGTTTCCTATATAGCCAGAACAGTCAGCTTGCTCAGAACTAAAGAACTGTGCTTCCTACACACAAGGGCCATATCTAATTCAACTCTGCTTAGGAAACTGACAAGAACAGTAGTTTCTCTTGCGTCCAATACACTGCATTTGCTGGGATAAGACGCGAGTGCTATTTGCACTGTGTATGGCCAATTGAGCACAATAGTGAATCTCCTTACCAGAAAACAACTTTTGCTGCTAGGACCAGAAACTGCATGTGATTCAACTCCGTTTATGAAAGGGAAATCAACTCTAGCTCGCCTTACAAGAAACACACTCTGCTTTAGAGAAAGCAGCACTCTTCTACTCTACTGTGTTTCCTATATAGCCAGAACTGTCAGCTTGCTCAGAACTAAAGAACTGTGCTTCCTACACACAAGGGCAATATCTAATTCAACTCTGCTTAGGAAACTGACAAGAACAGTAGTTTCTCTTGCGTCCAATACACTGCATTTGCTGGGAACAGACGCGAGTGCTATTTGCAATGTGTATGGCCAATTGAGCACAATAGTGAATCTCCTTACCAGAAAACAACTCTTGCTGCTAGGACCAGAAATTGCATGTGATTCAACTCCGTTTATGAAAGGGAATTAAACTCTGGCTCGCCTTACAAGAAACACACTCTGCTTTTGAGAAGCAGCACTCTTCTACTCTACTGTGTTTACTACAGAGCCAGAACAGTCAGCTTGCTCAGAAGCAAAGAACTGTGCTTCCTAAACACAATGGCCATAACTAGTTCAACTCTGCTTAGGAAACTGACAAGAACAGTAGTTTCTCTTGCGTCCAATACACTGCATTTGCTGGGATAAGACGCGAGTGCTATTTGCACTGTGTATGGCCAAATGAGCACAATAGTGACTCTCCTTACCAGAAAACAACTCTTGGTGCTAGGACCAGAAACTGCATGTGATTCAACTCCGTTTATGAAAGGGAATTCAACTCTAGCTTGCCTTACAAGAAACACACTCTGCTTTTGAGAAAGCAGCACTCTTCTACTCTACTGTGTTTCCTATATAGCCAGAACAGTCAGCTTGCTCAGAACTAAAGAACTGTGCTTCCTACACACAAGGGCCATATCTAATTCAACTCTGCTTAGGAAACTGACAAGAACAGTAGTTTCTCTTGCGTCCAATACACTGCATTTGCTGGGATAAGACGCGAGTGCTATTTGCACTGTGTATGGCCAATTGAGCACAATAGTGAATCTCCTTACCAGAAAACAACTCTTGCTGCTAGGACCAGAAATTGCATGTGATTCAACTCCGTTTATGAAAGGGAATTAAACTCTGGCTTGCCTTACAAGAAACACACTCTGCTTTTGAGAAAGCAGCACTCTTCTACTCTACTGTGTTTCCTATAGAGCCAGAACAGTCAGCTTGCTCAGAACCAAAGAACTGTGCTTCCTACACACAATGGCCATAACTAGTTCAACTCTGCTTAGGAAACTGACAAGAACAGTAGTTTCTCTTGCGTCCAATACAATGCACTTGCTGGGTACAGACGCGAGTGCTATTTGCACTGTGTATGGCCAAATGAGCACAAGAGTGACTCTCCTTACCAGAAAACAACTCTTGGTGCTAGGACCAGAAACTGCATGTGATTCAACTCCGTTTATGAAAGGGAATTCAACTCTAGCTTGCCTTACAAGAAACACACTCTGCTTTTGAGAAAGCAGCACTCTTCTACTCTACTGTGTTTCCTATATAGCCAGAACAGTCAGCTTGCTCAGAACTAAAGAACTGTGCTTCCTACACACAAGGGCCATATCTAATTCAACTCTGCTTAGGAAACTGACAAGAACAGTAGTTTCTCTTGCGTCCAATACACTGCATTTGCTGGGATAAGACGCGAGTGCTATTTGCACTGTGTATGGCCAATTGAGCACAATAGTGACTCTCCTTACCAGAAAACAACTCTTGCTGCTAGGACCAGAAACTGCATGTGATTCAACTCCGTTTATGAAAGGGAATTCAACTCTAGCTCGCCTTACAAGAAACACACTCTGCTTTAGAGAAAGCAGCACTCTTCTACTCTACTGTGTTTCCTATATAGCCAGAACAGTCAGCTTGCTCAGAACTAAAGAACTGTGCTTCCTACACACAAGGGCCATATCTAATTCAACTCTGCTTAGGAAACTGACAAGAACAGTAGTTTCTCTTGCGTCCAATACACTGCATTTGCTGGGAACAGACGCGAGTGCTATTTGCAATGTGTATGGCCAAATGAGCACAATAGTGACTCTCCTTACCAGAAAACAACTCTTGGTGCTAGGACCAGAAACTGCATGTGATTCAACTCCGTTTATGAAAGGGAATTCAACTCTAGCTCGCCTTACAAGAAACACACTCTGCTTTTGAGAAAGCAGCACTCTTCTACTCTACTGTGTTTCCTATTAGCCAGAACAGTCAGCTTGCTCAGAACTAAAGAACTGTGCTTCCTACACACAAGGGCCATATCTAATTCAACTCTGCTTAGGAAACTGACAAGAACAGTAGTTTCTCTTGCGTCCAATACACTGCATTTGCTGGGATAAGACGCGAGTGCTATTTGCACTGTGTATGGCCAAATGAGCACAATAGTGACTCTCCTTACCAGAAAACAACTCTTGGTGCTAGGACCAGAAACTGCATGTGATTCAACTCCGTTTATGAAAGGGAATTCAACTCTAGCTTGCCTTACAAGAAACACACTCTGCTTTTGAGAAAGCAGCACTCTTCTACTCTACTGTGTTTCCTATAGAGCCAGAACAGTCAGCTTGCTCAGAATAAAAACTGTGCTTCCTACACACAAGGGCCATATCTAATTCAACTCTGCTTAGGAAACTGACAAGAACAGTAGTTTCTCTTGCGTCCAATACACTGCATTTGCTGGGAACAGACGCGAGTGCTATTTGCAATGTGTATGGCCAATTGAGCACAATAGTGAATCTCCTTACCAGAAAACAACTTTTGCTGCTAGGACCAGAAACTGCATGTGATTCAACTCCGTTTATGAAAGGGAATTAAACTCTGGCTCGCCTTACAAGAAACACACTCTGCTTTAGAGAAAGCAGCACTCTTCTACTCTACTCTGTTTCCTACATAGCCAGAACAGTCAGCTTGCTCAGAACTGAAGAACTGTGCTTCCTACACACAAGGGCCATATCTAATTCAACTCTGTTTAGGAAACTGACAAGAACAGTAGTTTCTCTTGCGTCCAATACACTGCATTTGCTGGGAACAGACGCGAGTGCTATTTGCACTGTGTATGGCCAAATGAGCACAAGAGTGACTCTCCTTACCAGAAAACAACTCTTGCTGCTAGGACCAGAAATTGCATGTGATTCAACTCCGTTTATGAAAGGGAATTAAACTCTGGCTCGCCTTACAAGAAACACACTCTGCTTTTGAGAAAGCAGCACTCTTCTACTCTACTGTGTTTGCTATAGAGCCAGAACAGTCAGCTTGCTCAGAACCAAAGAACTGTGCTTCCTACACACAATGGCCATAACTAGTTCAACTCTGCTTAGGAAACTGACAAGAACAGTAGTTTCTCTTGCGTCCAATACAATGCACTTGCTGGGTACAGACGCGAGTGCTATTTGCACTGTGTATGGCCAAATGAGCACAAGAGTGACTCTCCTTACCAGAAAACAACTCTTGGTGCTAAGACCAGAAACTGCATGTGATTCAACTCCGTTTATGAAAGGGAATTCAACTCTAGCTTGCCTTACAAGAAACACACTCTGCTTTTGAGAAAGCAGCACTCTTCTACTCTACTGTGTTTCCTATTAGCCAGAACAGTCAGCTTGCTCAGAACTAAAGAACTGTGCTTCCTACACACAAGGGCCATATCTAATTCAACTCTACTTAGGAAACTGACAAGAACAGTAGTTTCTCTTGCGTCCAATACACTGCATTTGCTGGGATAAGACGCGAGTGCTATTTGCACTGTGTATGGCCAAATGAGCACAATAGTGACTCTCCTTACCAGAAAACAACTCTTGGTGCTAGGACCAGAAACTGCATGTGATTCAACTCCGTTTATGAAAGGGAATTCAACTCTAGCTTGCCTTACAAGAAACACACTCTGCTTTTGAGAAAGCAGCACTCTTCTACTCTACTGTGTTTCCTATAGAGCCAGAACAGTCAGCTTGCTCAGAAGCAAAGAACTGTGCTTCCTACACACAAGGGCCATATCTAATTCAACTCTGCTTAGGAAACTGACAAGAACAGTAGTTTCTCTTGCGTCCAATACACTGCATTTGCTGGGATAAGACGCGAGTGCTATTTGCAATGTGTATGGCCAATTGAGCACAATAGTGAATCTCCTTACCAGAAAACAACTCTTGCTGCTAGGACCAGAAACTGCATGTGATTCAACTCCGTTTATGAAAGGGAATTCAACTCTAGCTCGCCTTACAAGAAACACACTCTGCTTTAGAGAAAGCAGCACTCTTCTACTCTACTGTGTTTCCTATATAGCCAGAACAGTCAGCTTGCTCAGAACTAAAGAACTGTGCTTCCTACACACAAGGGCCATATCTAATTCAACTCTGCTTAGGAAACTGACAAGAACAGTAGTTTCTCTTGCGTCCAATACACTGCATTTGCTGGGAACAGACGCGAGTGCTATTTGCAATGTGTATGGCCAATTGAGCACAATAGTGAATCTCCTTACCAGAAAACAACTCTTGCTGCTAGGACCAGAAACTGCATGTGATTCAACTCCGTTTATGAAAGGGAATTAAACTCTGGCTCGCCTTACAAGAAACACACTCTGCTTTTGAGAAAGCAGCACTCTTCTACTCTACTGTGTTTCCTATAGAGCCAGAACAGTCAGCTTGCTCAGAACCAAAGAACTGTGCTTCCTACACACAATGGCCATAACTAGTTCAACTCTGCTTAGGAAACTGACAAGAACAGTAGTTTCTCTTGCGTCCAATACAATGCACTTGCTGGGTACAGACGCGAGTGCTATTTGCACTGTGTATGGCCAAATGAGCACAAGAGTGACTCTCCTTACCAGAAAACAACTCTTGGTGCTAGGACCAGAAACTGCATGTGATTCAACTCCGTTTATGAAAGGGAATTCAACTCTAGCTTGCCTTACAAGAAACACACTCTGCTTTTGAGAAAGCAGCACTCTTCTACTCTACTGTGTTTCCTATATAGCCAGAACAGTCAGCTTGCTCAGAACTAAAGAACTGTGCTTCCTACACACAAGGGCCATATCTAATTCAACTCTGCTTAGGAAACTGACAAGAACAGTAGTTTCTCTTGCGTCCAATACACTGCATTTGCTGGGATAAGACGCGAGTGCTATTTGCACTGTGTATGGCCAATTGAGCACAATAGTGAATCTCCTTACCAGAAAACAACTTTTGCTGCTAGGACCAGAAACTGCATGTGATTCAACTCCGTTTATGAAAGGGAAATCAACTCTGGCTCGCCTTACAAGAAACACACTCTGCTTTAGAGAAAGCAGCACTCTTCTACTCTACTGTGTTTCCTATATAGCCAGAACTGTCAGCTTGCTCAGAACTAAAGAACTGTGCTTCCTACACACAAGGGCCATATCTAATTCAACTCTGCTTAGGAAACTGACAAGAACAGTAGTTTCTCTTGCGTCCAATACACTGCATTTGCTGGGATAAGACGCGAGTGCTATTTGCACTGTGTATGGCCAATTGAGCACAATAGTGAATCTCCTTACCAGAAAACAACTTTTGCTGCTAGGACCAGAAACTGCATGTGATTCAACTCCGTTTATGAAAGGGAAATCAACTCTAGCTCGCCTTACAAGAAACACACTCTGCTTTAGAGAAAGCAGCACTCTTCTACTCTACTGTGTTTCCTATATAGCCAGAACTGTCAGCTTGCTCAGAACTAAAGAACTGTGCTTCCTACACACAAGGGCCATATCTAATTCAACTCTGCTTAGGAAACTGACAAGAACAGTAGTTTCTCTTGCGTCCAATACACTGCATTTGCTGGGAACAGACGCGAGTGCTATTTGCAATGTGTATGGCCAATTGAGCACAATAGTGAATCTCCTTACCAGAAAACAACTCTTGCTGCTAGGACCAGAAATTGCATGTGATTCAACTCCGTTTATGAAAGGGAATTAAACTCTGGCTCGCCTTACAAGAAACACACTCTGCTTTTGAGAAGCAGCACTCTTCTACTCTACTGTGTTTACTACAGAGCCAGAACAGTCAGCTTGCTCAGAAGCAAAGAACTGTGCTTCCTAAACACAATGGCCATAACTAGTTCAACTCTGCTTAGGAAACTGACAAGAACAGTAGTTTCTCTTGCGTCCAATACAATGCACTTGCTGGGTACAGACGCGAGTGCTATTTGCACTGTGTATGGCCAAATGAGCACAATAGTGACTCTCCTTACCAGAAAACAACTCTTGGTGCTAGGACCAGAAACTGCATGTGATTCAACTCCGTTTATGAAAGGGAATTCAACTCTAGCTTGCCTTACAAGAAACACACTCTGCTTTTGAGAAAGCAGCACTCTTCTACTCTACTGTGTTTCCTATATAGCCAGAACAGTCAGCTTGCTCAGAACTAAAGAACTGTGCTTCCTACACACAAGGGCAATATCTAATTCAACTCTGCTTAGGAAACTGACAAGAACAGTAGTTTCTCTTGCGTCCAATACACTGCATTTGCTGGGATAAGACGCGAGTGCTATTTGCACTGTGTATGGCCAATTGAGCACAATAGTGAATCTCCTTACCAGAAAACAACTTTTGCTGCTAGGACCAGAAACTGCATGTGATTCAACTCCGTTTATGAAAGGGAAATCAACTCTAGCTCGCCTTACAAGAAACACACTCTGCTTTAGAGAAAGCAGCACTCTTCTACTCTACTGTGTTTCCTATATAGCCAGAACAGTCAGCTTGCTCAGAACTAAAGAACTGTGCTTCCTACACACAAGGGCCATATCTAATTCAACTCTGCTTAGGAAACTGACAAGAACAGTAGTTTCTCTTGCGTCCAATACACTGCATTTGCTGGGAACAGACGCGAGTGCTATTTGCAATGTGTATGGCCAATTGAGCACAATAGTGAATCTCCTTACCAGAAAACAACTCTTGCTGCTAGGACCAGAAATTGCATGTGATTCAACTCCGTTTATGAAAGGGAATTAAACTCTGGCTCGCCTTACAAGAAACACACTCTGCTTTTGAGAAAGCAGCACTCTTCTACTCTACTGTGTTTTCTATATAGCCAGAACTGTCAGCTTGCTCAGAACTAAAGAACTGTGCTTCCTACACACAAGGGCAATATCTAATTCAACTCTGCTTAGGAAACTGACAAGAACAGTAGTTTCTCTTGCGTCCAATACAATGCACTTGCTGGGTACAGACGCGAGTGCTATTTGCACTGTGTATGGCCAAATGAGCACAATAGTGACTCTCCTTACCAGAAAACAACTCTTGGTGCTAGGACCAGAAACTGCATGTGATTCAACTCCGTTTATGAAAGGGAATTCAACTCTAGCTTGCCTTACAAGAAACACACTCTGCTTTTGAGAAAGCAGCACTCTTCTACTCTACTGTGTTTCCTATATAGCCAGAACAGTCAGCTTGCTCAGAACTAAAGAACTGTGCTTCCTACACACAAGGGCCATATCTAATTCAACTCTGCTTAGGAAACTGACAAGAACAGTAGTTTCTCTTGCGTCCAATACACTGCATTTGCTGGGATACAGACGCGAGTGCTATTTGCACTGTGTATGGCCAATTGAGCACAATAGTGAATCTCCTTACCAGAAAACAACTTTTGCTGCTAGGACCAGAAACTGCATGTGATTCAACTCCGTTTATGAAAGGGAATTCAACTCTAGCTCGCCTTACAAGAAACACACTCTGCTTTAGAGAAAGCAGCACTCTTCTACTCTACTGTGTTTCCTATATAGCCAGAACAGTCAGCTTGCTCAGAACTAAAGAACTGTGCTTCCTACACACAAGGGCCATATCTAATTCAACTCTGCTTAGGAAACTGACAAGAACAGTAGTTTCTCTTGCGTCCAATACACTGCATTTGCTGGGATACAGACGCGAGTGCTATTTGCACTGTGTATGGCCAAATGAGCACAATAGTGACTCTCCTTACCAGAAAACAACTCTTGCTGCTAGGACCAGAAACTGCATGTGATTCAACTCCGTTTATGAAAGGGAATTCAACTCTAGCTCGCCTTACAAGAAACACACTCTGCTTTTGAGAAAGCAGCACTCTTCTACTCTACTGTGTTTCCTATAGAGCCAGAACAGTCAGCTTGCTCAGAAGCAAAGAACTGTGCTTCCTACACACAATGGCCATAACTAGTTCAACTCTGCTTAGGAAACTGACAAGAACAGTAGTTTCTCTTGCGTCCAATACACTGCATTTGCTGGGATAAGACGCGAGTGCTATTTGCACTGTGTATGGCCAAATGAGCACAATAGTGACTCTCCTTACCAGAAAACAACTCTTGGTGCTAGGACCAGAAACTGCATGTGATTCAACTCCGTTTATGAAAGGGAATTCAACTCTAGCTCGCCTTACAAGAAACACACTCTGCTTTTGAGAAAGCAGCACTCTTCTACTCTACTGTGTTTCCTATATAGCCAGAACAGTCAGCTTGCTCAGAACTAAAGAACTGTGCTTCCTACACACAAGGGCCATATCTAATTCAACTCTGCTTAGGAAACTGACAAGAACAGTAGTTTCTCTTGCGTCCAATACACTGCATTTGCTGGGATACAGACGCGAGTGCTATTTGCACTGTGTATGGCCAATTGAGCACAATAGTGAATCTCCTTACCAGAAAACAACTCTTGCTGCTAGGACCAGAAATTGCATGTGATTCAACTCCGTTTATGAAAGGGAATTAAACTCTGGCTTGCCTTACAAGAAACACACTCTGCTTTTGAGAAAGCAGCACTCTTCTACTCTACTGTGTTTCCTATAGAGCCAGAACAGTCAGCTTGCTCAGAACCAAAGAACTGTGCTTCCTACACACAATGGCCATAACTAGTTCAACTCTGCTTAGGAAACTGACAAGAACAGTAGTTTCTCTTGCGTCCAATACAATGCACTTGCTGGGTACAGACGCGAGTGCTATTTGCACTGTGTATGGCCAAATGAGCACAAGAGTGACTCTCCTTACCAGAAAACAACTCTTGGTGCTAGGACCAGAAACTGCATGTGATTCAACTCCGTTTATGAAAGGGAATTCAACTCTAGCTTGCCTTACAAGAAACACACTCTGCTTTTGAGAAAGCAGCACTCTTCTACTCTACTGTGTTTCCTATATAGCCAGAACAGTCAGCTTGCTCAGAACTAAAGAACTGTGCTTCCTACACACAAGGGCCATATCTAATTCAACTCTGCTTAGGAAACTGACAAGAACAGTAGTTTCTCTTGCGTCCAATACACTGCATTTGCTGGGATAAGACGCGAGTGCTATTTGCACTGTGTATGGCCAATTGAGCACAATAGTGAATCTCCTTACCAGAAAACAACTTTTGCTGCTAGGACCAGAAACTGCATGTGATTCAACTCCGTTTATGAAAGGGAAATCAACTCTAGCTCGCCTTACAAGAAACACACTCTGCTTTAGAGAAAGCAGCACTCTTCTACTCTACTGTGTTTCCTATATAGCCAGAACTGTCAGCTTGCTCAGAACTAAAGAACTGTGCTTCCTACACACAAGGGCAATATCTAATTCAACTCTGCTTAGGAAACTGACAAGAACAGTAGTTTCTCTTGCGTCCAATACACTGCATTTGCTGGGAACAGACGCGAGTGCTATTTGCAATGTGTATGGCCAATTGAGCACAATAGTGAATCTCCTTACCAGAAAACAACTCTTGCTGCTAGGACCAGAAATTGCATGTGATTCAACTCCGTTTATGAAAGGGAATTAAACTCTGGCTCGCCTTACAAGAAACACACTCTGCTTTTGAGAAGCAGCACTCTTCTACTCTACTGTGTTTACTACAGAGCCAGAACAGTCAGCTTGCTCAGAAGCAAAGAACTGTGCTTCCTAAACACAATGGCCATAACTAGTTCAACTCTGCTTAGGAAACTGACAAGAACAGTAGTTTCTCTTGCGTCCAATACACTGCATTTGCTGGGATAAGACGCGAGTGCTATTTGCACTGTGTATGGCCAAATGAGCACAATAGTGACTCTCCTTACCAGAAAACAACTCTTGGTGCTAGGACCAGAAACTGCATGTGATTCAACTCCGTTTATGAAAGGGAATTCAACTCTAGCTTGCCTTACAAGAAACACACTCTGCTTTTGAGAAAGCAGCACTCTTCTACTCTACTGTGTTTCCTATATAGCCAGAACAGTCAGCTTGCTCAGAACTAAAGAACTGTGCTTCCTACACACAAGGGCCATATCTAATTCAACTCTGCTTAGGAAACTGACAAGAACAGTAGTTTCTCTTGCGTCCAATACACTGCATTTGCTGGGATAAGACGCGAGTGCTATTTGCACTGTGTATGGCCAATTGAGCACAATAGTGAATCTCCTTACCAGAAAACAACTCTTGCTGCTAGGACCAGAAATTGCATGTGATTCAACTCCGTTAATGAAAGGGAATTAAACTCTGGCTTGCCTTACAAGAAACACACTCTGCTTTTGAGAAAGCAGCACTCTTCTACTCTACTGTGTTTCCTATAGAGCCAGAACAGTCAGCTTGCTCAGAACCAAAGAACTGTGCTTCCTACACACAATGGCCATAACTAGTTCAACTCTGCTTAGGAAACTGACAAGAACAGTAGTTTCTCTTGCGTCCAATACAATGCACTTGCTGGGTACAGACGCGAGTGCTATTTGCACTGTGTATGGCCAAATGAGCACAAGAGTGACTCTCCTTACCAGAAAACAACTCTTGGTGCTAGGACCAGAAACTGCATGTGATTCAACTCCGTTTATGAAAGGGAATTCAACTCTAGCTTGCCTTACAAGAAACACACTCTGCTTTTGAGAAAGCAGCACTCTTCTACTCTACTGTGTTTCCTATATAGCCAGAACAGTCAGCTTGCTCAGAACTAAAGAACTGTGCTTCCTACACACAAGGGCCTTATCTAATTCAACTCTGCTTAGGAAACTGACAAGAACAGTAGTTTTTCTTGCGTCCAATACACTGCATTTGCTGTTATAAGACGCGAGGGCTATTTGCAATGTGTATGGCCAATTGAGCACAATAGTGAATCTCCTTACCAGAAAACAACTCTTGCTGCTAGGACCAGAAATTGCATGTGATTCAACTCCGTTTATGAAAGGGAATTAAACTCTGGCTCGCCTTACAAGAAACACACTCTGCTTTTGAGAAGCAGCACTCTTCTACTCTACTGTGTTTACTACAGAGCCAGAACAGTCAGCTTGCTCAGAACCAAAGAACTGTGCTTCCTAAACACAATGGCCATAACTAGTTCAACTCTGCTTAGGAAACTGACAAGAACAGTAGTTTCTCTTGCGTCCAATACACTGCATTTGCTGGGATAAGACGCGAGTGCTATTTGCACTGTGTATGGCCAAATGAGCACAATAGTGACTCTCCTTACCAGAAAACAACTCTTGGTGCTAGGACCAGAAACTGCATGTGATTCAACTCCGTTTATGAAAGGGAAATCAACTCTAGCTCGCCTTACAAGAAACACACTCTGCTTTAGAGAAAGCAGCACTCTTCTACTCTACTGTGTTTCCTATATAGCCAGAACTGTCAGCTTGCTCAGAACTAAAGAACTGTGCTTCCTACACACAAGGGCAATATCTAATTCAACTCTGCTTAGGAAACTGACAAGAACAGTAGTTTCTCTTGCGTCCAATACACTGCATTTGCTGGGAACAGACGCGAGTGCTATTTGCAATGTGTATGGCCAATTGAGCACAATAGTGAATCTCCTTACCAGAAAACAACTCTTGCTGCTAGGACCAGAAATTGCATGTGATTCAACTCCGTTTATGAAAGGGAATTAAACTCTGGCTCGCCTTACAAGAAACACACTCTGCTTTTGAGAAAGCAGCACTCTTCTACTCTACTGTGTTTCCTATAGAGCCAGAACAGTCAGCTTGCTCAGAACCAAAGAACTGTGCTTCCTACACACAATGGCCATAACTAGTTCAACTCTGCTTAGGAAACTGACAAGAACAGTAGTTTCTCTTGCGTCCAATACAATGCACTTGCTGGGTACAGACGCGAGTGCTATTTGCACTGTGTATGGCCAAATGAGCACAAGAGTGACTCTCCTTACCAGAAAACAACTCTTGGTGCTAGGACCAGAAACTGCATGTGATTCAACTCCGTTTATGAAAGGGAATTCAACTCTAGCTTGCCTTACAAGAAACACACTCTGCTTTTGAGAAAGCAGCACTCTTCTACTCTACTGTGTTTCCTATATAGCCAGAACAGTCAGCTTGCTCAGAACTAAAGAACTGTGCTTCCTACACACAAGGGCCATATCTAATTCAACTCTGCTTAGGAAACTGACAAGAACAGTAGTTTCTCTTGCGTCCAATACACTGCATTTGCTGGGATAAGACGCGAGTGCTATTTGCACTGTGTATGGCCAATTGAGCACAATAGTGAATCTCCTTACCAGAAAACAACTTTTGCTGCTAGGACCAGAAACTGCATGTGATTCAACTCCGTTTATGAAAGGGAATTAAACTCTGGCTCGCCTTACAAGAAACACACTCTGCTTTAGAGAAAGCAGCACTCTTCTACTCTACTGTGTTTCCTATATAGCCAGAACAGTCAGCTTGCTCAGAACTGAAGAACTGTGCTTCCTACACACAAGGGCCATATCTAATTCAACTCTGCTTAGGAAACTGACAAGAACAGTAGTTTCTCTTGCGTCCAATACACTGCATTTGCTGGGAACAGACGCGAGTGCTATTTGCACTGTGTATGGCCAAATGAGCACAAGAGTGACTCTCCTTACCAGAAAACAACTCTTGCTGCTAGGACCAGAAATTGCATGTGATTCAACTCCGTTTATGAAAGGGAATTAAACTCTGGCTCGCCTTACAAGAAACACACTCTGCTTTTGAGAAAGCAGCACTCTTCTACTCTACTGTGTTTCCTATAGAGCCAGAACAGTCAGCTTGCTCAGAACCAAAGAACTGTGCTTCCTACACACAATGGCCATAACTAGTTCAACTCTGCTTAGGAAACTGACAAGAACAGTAGTTTCTCTTGCGTCCAATACAATGCACTTGCTGGGTACAGACGCGAGTGCTATTTGCACTGTGTATGGCCAAATGAGCACAAGAGTGACTCTCCTTACCAGAAAACAACTCTTGGTGCTAAGACCAGAAACTGCATGTGATTCAACTCCGTTTATGAAAGGGAATTCAACTCTAGCTTGCCTTACAAGAAACACACTCTGCTTTTGAGAAAGCAGCACTCTTCTACTCTACTGTGTTTCCTATTAGCCAGAACAGTCAGCTTGCTCAGAACTAAAGAACTGTGCTTCCTACACACAAGGGCCATATCTAATTCAACTCTGCTTAGGAAACTGACAAGAACAGTAGTTTCTCTTGCGTCCAATACACTGCATTTGCTGGGATAAGACGCGAGTGCTATTTGCACTGTGTATGGCCAAATGAGCACAATAGTGACTCTCCTTACCAGAAAACAACTCTTGGTGCTAGGACCAGAAACTGCATGTGATTCAACTCCGTTTATGAAAGGGAATTCAACTCTAGCTTGCCTTACAAGAAACACACTCTGCTTTTGAGAAAGCAGCACTCTTCTACTCTACTGTGTTTCCTATAGAGCCAGAACAGTCAGCTTGCTCAGAAGCAAAGAACTGTGCTTCCTACACACAAGGGCCATATCTAATTCAACTCTGCTTAGGAAACTGACAAGAACAGTAGTTTCTCTTGCGTCCAATACACTGCATTTGCTGGGATAAGACGCGAGTGCTATTTGCAATGTGTATGGCCAATTGAGCACAATAGTGAATCTCCTTACCAGAAAACAACTTTTGCTGCTAGGACCAGAAACTGCATGTGATTCAACTCCGTTTATGAAAGGGAAATCAACTCTAGCTCGCCTTACAAGAAACACACTCTGCTTTAGAGAAAGCAGCACTCTTCTACTCTACTGTGTTTCCTATATAGCCAGAACAGTCAGCTTGCTCAGAACTAAAGAACTGTGCTTCCTACACACAAGGGCCATATCTAATTCAACTCTGCTTAGGAAACTGACAAGAACAGTAGTTTCTCTTGCGTCCAATACACTGCATTTGCTGGGAACAGACGCGAGTGCTATTTGCAATGTGTATGGCCAATTGAGCACAATAGTGAATCTCCTTACCAGAAAACAACTCTTGCTGCTAGGACCAGAAATTGCATGTGATTCAACTCCGTTTATGAAAGGGAATTAAACTCTGGCTCGCCTTACAAGAAACACACTCTGCTTTTGAGAAAGCAGCACTCTTCTACTCTACTGTGTTTCCTATAGAGCCAGAACAGTCAGCTTGCTCAGAACCAAAGAACTGTGCTTCCTACACACAATGGCCATAACTAGTTCAACTCTGCTTAGGAAACTGACAAGAACAGTAGTTTCTCTTGCGTCCAATACAATGCACTTGCTGGGTACAGACGCGAGTGCTATTTGCACTGTGTATGGCCAAATGAGCACAAGAGTGACTCTCCTTACCAGAAAACAACTCTTGGTGCTAGGACCAGAAACTGCATGTGATTCAACTCCGTTTATGAAAGGGAATTCAACTCTAGCTTGCCTTACAAGAAACACACTCTGCTTTTGAGAAAGCAGCACTCTTCTACTCTACTGTGTTTCCTATATAGCCAGAACAGTCAGCTTGCTCAGAACTAAAGAACTGTGCTTCCTACACACAAGGGCCATATCTAATTCAACTCTGCTTAGGAAACTGACAAGAACAGTAGTTTCTCTTGCGTCCAATACACTGCATTTGCTGGGATAAGACGCGAGTGCTATTTGCACTGTGTATGGCCAATTGAGCACAATAGTGAATCTCCTTACCAGAAAACAACTTTTGCTGCTAGGACCAGAAACTGCATGTGATTCAACTCCGTTTATGAAAGGGAATTCAACTCTAGCTCGCCTTACAAGAAACACACTCTGCTTTTGAGAAAGCAGCACTCTTCTACTCTACTGTGTTTCCTATATAGCCAGAACAGTCAGCTTGCTCAGAACTAAAGAACTGTGCTTCCTACACACAAGCGCCATATCTAATTCAACTCTGCTTAGGAAACTGACAAGAACAGTAGTTTCTCTTGCGTCCAATACACTGCATTTGCTGGGATAAGACGCGAGTGCTATTTGCACTGTGTATGGCCAATTGAGCACAATAGTGAATCTCCTTACCAGAAAACAACTTTTGCTGCTAGGACCAGAAACTGCATGTGATTCAACTCCGTTTATGAAAGGGAAATCAACTCTAGCTCGCCTTACAAGAAACACACTCTGCTTTAGAGAAAGCAGCACTCTTCTACTCTACTGTGTTTCCTATATAGCCAGAACTGTCAGCTTGCTCAGAACTAAAGAACTGTGCTTCCTACACACAAGGGCAATATCTAATTCAACTCTGCTTAGGAAACTGACAAGAACAGTAGTTTCTCTTGCGTCCAATACACTGCATTTGCTGGGAACAGACGCGAGTGCTATTTGCAATGTGTATGGCCAATTGAGCACAATAGTGAATCTCCTTACCAGAAAACAACTCTTGCTGCTAGGACCAGAAATTGCATGTGATTCAACTCCGTTTATGAAAGGGAATTAAACTCTGGCTCGCCTTACAAGAAACACACTCTGCTTTTGAGAAGCAGCACTCTTCTACTCTACTGTGTTTACTACAGAGCCAGAACAGTCAGCTTGCTCAGAACCAAAGAACTGTGCTTCCTAAACACAATGGCCATAACTAGTTCAACTCTGCTTAGGAAACTGACAAGAACAGTAGTTTCTCTTGCGTCCAATACAATGCACTTGCTGGGTACAGACGCGAGTGCTATTTGCACTGTGTATGGCCAAATGAGCACAATAGTGACTCTCCTTACCAGAAAACAACTCTTGGTGCTAGGACCAGAAACTGCATGTGATTCAACTCCGTTTATGAAAGGGAATTCAACTCTAGCTTGCCTTACAAGAAACACACTCTGCTTTTGAGAAAGCAGCACTCTTCTACTCTACTGTGTTTCCTATATAGCCAGAACAGTCAGCTTGCTCAGAACTAAAGAACTGTGCTTCCTACACACAAGGGCAATATCTAATTCAACTCTGCTTAGGAAACTGACAAGAACAGTAGTTTCTCTTGCGTCCAATACACTGCATTTGCTGGGATAAGACGCGAGTGCTATTTGCACTGTGTATGGCCAATTGAGCACAATAGTGAATCTCCTTACCAGAAAACAACTTTTGCTGCTAGGACCAGAAACTGCATGTGATTCAACTCCGTTTATGAAAGGGAAATCAACTCTAGCTCGCCTTACAAGAAACACACTCTGCTTTAGAGAAAGCAGCACTCTTCTACTCTACTGTGTTTCCTATATAGCCAGAACAGTCAGCTTGCTCAGAACTAAAGAACTGTGCTTCCTACACACAAGGGCAATATCTAATTCAACTCTGCTTAGGAAACTGACAAGAACAGTAGTTTCTCTTGCGTCCAATACACTGCATTTGCTGGGAACAGACGCGAGTGCTATTTGCAATGTGTATGGCCAATTGAGCACAATAGTGAATCTCCTTACCAGAAAACAACTCTTGCTGCTAGGACCAGAAATTGCATGTGATTCAACTCCGTTTATGAAAGGGAATTAAACTCTGGCTCGCCTTACAAGAAACACACTCTGCTTTTGAGAAAGCAGCACTCTTCTACTCTACTGTGTTTTCTATATAGCCAGAACTGTCAGCTTGCTCAGAACTAAAGAACTGTGCTTCCTACACACAAGGGCAATATCTAATTCAACTCTGCTTAGGAAACTGACAAGAACAGTAGTTTCTCTTGCGTCCAATACAATGCACTTGCTGGGTACAGACGCGAGTGCTATTTGCACTGTGTATGGCCAAATGAGCACAATAGTGACTCTCCTTACCAGAAAACAACTCTTGGTGCTAGGACCAGAAACTGCATGTGATTCAACTCCGTTTATGAAAGGGAATTCAACTCTAGCTTGCCTTACAAGAAACACACTCTGCTTTTGAGAAAGCAGCACTCTTCTACTCTACTGTGTTTCCTATATAGCCAGAACAGTCAGCTTGCTCAGAACTAAAGAACTGTGCTTCCTACACACAAGGGCCATATCTAATTCAACTCTGCTTAGGAAACTGACAAGAACAGTAGTTTCTCTTGCGTCCAATACACTGCATTTGCTGGGATAAGACGCGAGTGCTATTTGCACTGTGTATGGCCAATTGAGCACAATAGTGAATCTCCTTACCAGAAAACAACTTTTGCTGCTAGGACCAGAAACTGCATGTGATTCAACTCCGTTTATGAAAGGGAAATCAACTCTAGCTCGCCTTACAAGAAACACACTCTGCTTTAGAGAAAGCAGCACTCTTCTACTCTACTGTGTTTCCTATATAGCCAGAACTGTCAGCTTGCTCAGAACTAAAGAACTGTGCTTCCTACACACAAGGGCAATATCTAATTCAACTCTGCTTAGGAAACTGACAAGAACAGTAGTTTCTCTTGCGTCCAATACACTGCATTTGCTGGGAACAGACGCGAGTGCTATTTGCAATGTGTATGGCCAATTGAGCACAATAGTGAATCTCCTTACCAGAAAACAACTCTTGCTGCTAGGACCAGAAATTGCATGTGATTCAACTCCGTTTATGAAAGGGAATTAAACTCTGGCTCGCCTTACAAGAAACACACTCTGCTTTTGAGAAGCAGCACTCTTCTACTCTACTGTGTTTACTACAGAGCCAGAACAGTCAGCTTGCTCAGAAGCAAAGAACTGTGCTTCCTAAACACAATGGCCATAACTAGTTCAACTCTGCTTAGGAAACTGACAAGAACAGTAGTTTCTCTTGCGTCCAATACACTGCATTTGCTGGGATAAGACGCGAGTGCTATTTGCACTGTGTATGGCCAAATGAGCACAATAGTGACTCTCCTTACCAGAAAACAACTCTTGGTGCTAGGACCAGAAACTGCATGTGATTCAACTCCGTTTATGAAAGGGAATTCAACTCTAGCTTGCCTTACAAGAAACACACTCTGCTTTTGAGAAAGCAGCACTCTTCTACTCTACTGTGTTTCCTATATAGCCAGAACAGTCAGCTTGCTCAGAACTAAAGAACTGTGCTTCCTACACACAAGGGCCATATCTTATTCAACTCTGCTTAGGAAACTGACAAGAACAGTAGTTTCTCTTGCGTCCAATACACTGCATTTGCTGGGATAAGACGCGAGTGCTATTTGCACTGTGTATGGCCAATTGAGCACAATAGTGAATCTCCTTACCAGAAAACAACTCTTGCTGCTAGGACCAGAAATTGCATGTGATTCAACTCCGTTAATGAAAGGGAATTAAACTCTGGCTTGCCTTACAAGAAACACACTCTGCTTTTGAGAAAGCAGCACTCTTCTACTCTACTGTGTTTCCTATAGAGCCAGAACAGTCAGCTTGCTCAGAACCAAAGAACTGTGCTTCCTACACACAATGGCCATAACTAGTTCAACTCTGCTTAGGAAACTGACAAGAACAGTAGTTTCTCTTGAGTCCAATACAATGCACTTGCTGGGTACAAACGCGAGTGCTATTTGCACTGTGTATGGCCAAATGAGCACAAGAGTGACTCTCCTTACCAGAAAACAACTCTTGGTGCTAGGACCAGAAACTGCATGTGATTCAACTCCGTTTATGAAAGGGAATTCAACTCTAGCTTGCCTTACAAGAAACACACTCTGCTTTTGAGAAAGCAGCACTCTTCTACTGTACTGTGTTTCCTATATAGCCAGAACAGTCAGCTTGCTCAGAACTAAAGAACTGTGCTTCCTACACACAAGAGCCTTATCTAATTCAACTCTGCTTAGGAAACTGACAAGAACAGTAGTTTTTCTTGCGTCCAATACACTGCATTTGCTGTTATAAGACGCGAGGGCTATTTGCAATGTGTATGGCCAATTGAGCACAATAGTGAATCTCCTTACCAGAAAACAACTCTTGCTGCTAGGACCAGAAATTGCATGTGATTCAACTCCGTTTATGAAAGGGAATTAAACTCTGGCTCGCCTTACAAGAAACACACTCTGCTTTTGAGAAGCAGCACTCTTCTACTCTACTGTGTTTACTACAGAGCCAGAACAGTCAGCTTGCTCAGAACCAAAGAACTGTGCTTCCTAAACACAATGGACATAACTAGTTCAACTCTGCTTAGGAAACTGACAAGAACAGTAGTTTCTCTTGCGTCCAATACACTGCATTTGCTGGGATAAGACGCGAGTGCTATTTGCACTGTGTATGGACAAATGAGCACAATAGTGACTCTCCTTACCAGAAAACAACTCTTGGTGCTAGGACCAGAAACTGCATGTGATTCAACTCCGTTTATGAAAGGGAAATCAACTCTAGCTCGCCTTACAAGAAACACACTCTGCTTTAGAGAAAGCAGCACTCTTCTACTCTACTGTGTTTCCTATATAGCCAGAACTGTCAGCTTGCTCAGAACTAAAGAACTGTGCTTCCTACACACAAGGGCAATATCTAATTCAACTCTGCTTAGGAAACTGACAAGAACAGTAGTTTCTCTTGCGTCCAATACACTGCATTTGCTGGGAACAGACGCGAGTGCTATTTGCAATGTGTATGGCCAATTGAGCACAATAGTGAATCTCCTTACCAGAAAACAACTCTTGCTGCTAGGACCAGAAATTGCATGTGATTCAACTCCGTTTATGAAAGGGAATTAAACTCTGGCTCGCCTTACAAGAAACACACTCTGCTTTTGAGAAAGCAGCACTCTTCTACTCTACTGTGTTTCCTATAGAGCCAGAACAGTCAGCTTGCTCAGAACCAAAGAACTGTGCTTCCTACACACAATGGCCATAACTAGTTCAACTCTGCTTAGGAAACTGACAAGAACAGTAGTTTCTCTTGCGTCCAATACAATGCACTTGCTGGGTACAGACGCGAGTGCTATTTGCACTGTGTATGGCCAAATGAGCACAAGAGTGACTCTCCTTACCAGAAAACAACTCTTGGTGCTAGGACCAGAAACTGCATGTGATTCAACTCCGTTTATGAAAGGGAATTCAACTCTAGCTTGCCTTACAAGAAACACACTCTGCTTTTGAGAAAGCAGCACTCTTCTACTCTACTGTGTTTCCTATATAGCCAGAACAGTCAGCTTGCTCAGAACTAAAGAACTGTGCTTCCTACACACAAGGGCCATATCTAATTCAACTCTGCTTAGGAAACTGACAAGAACAGTAGTTTCTCTTGCGTCCAATACACTGCATTTGCTGGGATAAGACGCGAGTGCTATTTGCACTGTGTATGGCCAATTGAGCACAATAGTGACTCTCCTTACCAGAAAACAACTTTTGCTGCTAGGACCAGAAACTGCATGTGATTCAACTCCGTTTATGAAAGGGAAATCAACTCTAGCTCGCCTTACAAGAAACACACTCTGCTTTAGAGAAAGCAGCACTCTTCTACTCTACTGTGTTTCCTATATAGCCAGAACAGTCAGCTTGCTCAGAACTAAAGAACTGTGCTTCCTACACACAAGGGCCATATCTAATTCAACTCTGCTTAGGAAACTGACAAGAACAGTAGTTTCTCTTGCGTCCAATACACTGCATTTGCTGGGAACAGACGCGAGTGCTATTTGCAATGTGTATGGCCAATTGAGCACAATAGTGAATCTCCTTACCAGAAAACAACTCTTGCTGCTAGGACCAGAAATTGCATGTGATTCAACTCCGTTTATGAAAGGGAATTAAACTCTGGCTCGCCTTACAAGAAACACACTCTGCTTTTGAGAAAGCAGCACTCTTCTACTCTACTGTGTTTCCTATAGAGCCAGAACAGTCAGCTTGCTCAGAACCAAAGAACTGTGCTTCCTACACACAATGGCCATAACTAGTTCAACTCTGCTTAGGAAACTGACAAGAACAGTAGTTTCTCTTGCGTCCAATACAATGCACTTGCTGGGTACAGACGCGAGTGCTATTTGCACTGTGTATGGCCAAATGAGCACAAGAGTGACTCTCCTTACCAGAAAACAACTCTTGGTGCTAGGACCAGAAACTGCATGTGATTCAACTCCGTTTATGAAAGGGAATTCAACTCTAGCTTGCCTTACAAGAAACACACTCTGCTTTTGAGAAAGCAGCACTCTTCTACTCTACTGTGTTTCCTATATAGCCAGAACAGTCAGCTTGCTCAGAACTAAAGAACTGTGCTTCCTACACACAAGGGCCATATCTAATTCAACTCTGCTTAGGAAACTGACAAGAACAGTAGTTTCTCTTGCGTCCAATACAATGCACTTGCTGGGATAAGACGCGAGTGCTATTTGCACTGTGTATGGCCAAATGAGCACAATAGTGACTCTCCTTACCAGAAAACAACTCTTGGTGCTAGGACCAGAAACTGCATGTGATTCAACTCCGTTTATGAAAGGGAATTCAACTCTAGCTTGCCTTACAAGAAACACACTCTGCTTTTGAGAAAGCAGCACTCTTCTACTCTACTGTGTTTCCTATATAGCCAGAACAGTCAGCTTGCTCAGAACTAAAGAACTGTGCTTCCTACACACAAGGGCCATATCTAATTCAACTCTGCTTAGGAAACTGACAAGAACAGTAGTTTCTCTTGCGTCCAATACACTGCATTTGCTGGGATAAGACGCGAGTGCTATTTGCACTGTGTATGGCCAATTGAGCACAATAGTGAATCTCCTTACCAGAAAACAACTTTTGCTGCTAGGACCAGAAACTGCATGTGATTCAACTCCGTTTATGAAAGGGAAATCAACTCTAGCTCGCCTTACAAGAAACACACTCTGCTTTAGAGAAAGCAGCACTCTTCTACTCTACTGTGTTTCCTATATAGCCAGAACTGTCAGCTTGCTCAGAACTAAAGAACTGTGCTTCCTACACACAAGGGCAATATCTAATTCAACTCTGCTTAGGAAACTGACAAGAACAGTAGTTTCTCTTGCGTCCAATACACTGCATTTGCTGGGAACAGACGCGAGTGCTATTTGCAATGTGTATGGCCAATTGAGCACAATAGTGAATCTCCTTACCAGAAAACAACTCTTGCTGCTAGGACCAGAAATTGCATGTGATTCAACTCCGTTTATGAAAGGGAATTAAACTCTGGCTCGCCTTACAAGAAACACACTCTGCTTTTGAGAAGCAGCACTCTTCTACTCTACTGTGTTTCCTATAGAGCCAGAACAGTCAGCTTGCTCAGAAGCAAAGAACTGTGCTTCCTAAACACAATGGCCATAACTAGTTCAACTCTGCTTAGGAAACTGACAAGAACAGTAGTTTCTCTTGCGTCCAATACACTGCATTTGCTGGGATAAGACGCGAGGGCTATTTGCACTGTGTATGGCCAAATGAGCACAATAGTGACTCTCCTTACCAGAAAACAACTCTTGGTGCTAGGACCAGAAACTGCATGTGATTCAACTCCGTTTATGAAAGGGAATTCAACTCTAGCTTGCCTTACAAGAAACACACTCTGCTTTTGAGAAAGCAGCACTCTTCTACTCTACTGTGTTTCCTATATAGCCAGAACAGTCAGCTTGCTCAGAACTAAAGAACTGTGCTTCCTACACACAAGGGCCATATCTTATTCAACTCTGCTTAGGAAACTGACAAGAACAGTAGATTCTCTTGCGTCCAATACACTGCATTTGCTGGGATAAGACGCGAGTGCTATTTGCACTGTGTATGGCCAATTGAGCACAATAGTGAATCTCCTTACCAGAAAACAACTCTTGCTGCTAGGACCAGAAATTGCATGTGATTCAACTCCGTTAATGAAAGGGAATTAAACTCTGGCTTGCCTTACAAGAAACACACTCTGCTTTTGAGAAAGCAGCACTCTTCTACTCTACTGTGTTTCCTATAGAGCCAGAACAGTCAGCTTGCTCAGAACCAAAGAACTGTGCTTCCTACACACAATGGCCATAACTAGTTCAACTCTGCTTAGGAAACTGACAAGAACAGTAGTTTCTCTTGAGTCCAATACAATGCACTTGCTGGGTACAAACGCGAGTGCTATTTGCACTGTGTATGGCCAAATGAGCACAAGAGTGACTCTCCTTACCAGAAAACAACTCTTGGTGCTAGGACCAGAAACTGCATGTGATTCAACTCCGTTTATGAAAGGGAATTCAACTCTAGCTTGCCTTACAAGAAACACACTCTGCTTTTGAGAAAGCAGCACTCTTCTACTGTACTGTGTTTCCTATATAGCCAGAACAGTCAGCTTGCTCAGAACTAAAGAACTGTGCTTCCTACACACAAGAGCCTTATCTAATTCAACTCTGCTTAGGAAACTGACAAGAACAGTAGTTTTTCTTGCGTCCAATACACTGCATTTGCTGTTATAAGACGCGAGGGCTATTTGCAATGTGTATGGCCAATTGAGCACAATAGTGAATCTCCTTACCAGAAAACAACTCTTGCTGCTAGGACCAGAAATTGCATGTGATTCAACTCCGTTTATGAAAGGGAATTAAACTCTGGCTCGCCTTACAAGAAACACACTCTGCTTTTGAGAAGCAGCACTCTTCTACTCTACTGTGTTTACTACAGAGCCAGAACAGTCAGCTTGCTCAGAACCAAAGAACTGTGCTTCCTAAACACAATGGACATAACTAGTTCAACTCTGCTTAGGAAACTGACAAGAACAGTAGTTTCTCTTGCGTCCAATACACTGCATTTGCTGGGATAAGACGCGAGTGCTATTTGCACTGTGTATGGCCAAATGAGCACAAGAGTGACTCTCCTTACCAGAAAACAACTCTTGGTGCTAGGACCAGAAACTGCATGTGATTCAACTCCGTTTATGAAAGGGAAATCAACTCTAGCTCGCCTTACAAGAAACACACTCTGCTTTAGAGAAAGCAGCACTCTTCTACTCTACTGTGTTTCCTATATAGCCAGAACTGTCAGCTTGCTCAGAACTAAAGAACTGTGCTTCCTACACACAAGTGCAATATCTAATTCAACTCTGCTTAGGAAACTGACAAGAACAGTAGTTTCTCTTGCGTCCAATACACTGCATTTGCTGGGAACAGACGCGAGTGCTATTTGCAATGTGTATGGCCAATTGAGCACAATAGTGAATCTCCTTACCAGAAAACAACTCTTGCTGCTAGGACCAGAAATTGCATGTGATTCAACTCCGTTTATGAAAGGGAATTAAACTCTGGCTCGCCTTACAAGAAACACACTCTGCTTTTGAGAAAGCAGCACTCTTCTACTCTACTGTGTTTCCTATAGAGCCAGAACAGTCAGCTTGCTCAGAACCAAAGAACTGTGCTTCCTACACACAATGGCCATAACTAGTTCAACTCTGCTTAGGAAACTGACAAGAACAGTAGTTTCTCTTGCGTCCAATACAATGCACTTGCTGGGTACAGACGCGAGTGCTATTTGCACTGTGTATGGCCAAATGAGCACAAGAGTGACTCTCCTTACCAGAAAACAACTCTTGGTGCTAGGACCAGAAACTGCATGTGATTCAACTCCGTTTATGAAAGGGAATTCAACTCTAGCTTGCCTTACAAGAAACACACTCTGCTTTTGAGAAAGCAGCACTCTTCTACTCTACTGTGTTTCCTATATAGCCAGAACAGTCAGCTTGCTCAGAACTAAAGAACTGTGCTTCCTACACACAAGGGCCATATCTAATTCAACTCTGCTTAGGAAACTGACAAGAACAGTAGTTTCTCTTGCGTCCAATACACTGCATTTGCTGGGATAAGACGCGAGTGCTATTTGCACTGTGTATGGCCAATTGAGCACAATAGTGAATCTCCTTACCAGAAAACAACTTTTGCTGCTAGGACCAGAAACTGCATGTGATTCAACTCCGTTTATGAAAGGGAAATCAACTCTAGCTCGCCTTACAAGAAACACACTCTGCTTTAGAGAAAGCAGCACTCTTCTACTCTACTGTGTTTCCTATATAGCCAGAACAGTCAGCTTGCTCAGAACTAAAGAACTGTGCTTCCTACACACAAGGGCCATATCTAATTCAACTCTGCTTAGGAAACTGACAAGAACAGTAGTTTCTCTTGCGTCCAATACACTGCATTTGCTGGGAACAGACGCGAGTGCTATTTGCAATGTGTATGGCCAATTGAGCACAATAGTGAATCTCCTTACCAGAAAACAACTCTTGCTGCTAGGACCAGAAATTGCATGTGATTCAACTCCGTTTATGAAAGGGAATTAAACTCTGGCTCGCCTTACAAGAAACACACTCTGCTTTTGAGAAAGCAGCACTCTTCTACTCTACTGTGTTTCCTATAGAGCCAGAACAGTCAGCTTGCTCAGAACCAAAGAACTGTGCTTCCTACACACAATGGCCATAACTAGTTCAACTCTGCTTAGGAAACTGACAAGAACAGTAGTTTCTCTTGCGTCCAATACAATGCACTTGCTGGGTACAGACGCGAGTGCTATTTGCACTGTGTATGGCCAAATGAGCACAAGAGTGACTCTCCTTACCAGAAAACAACTCTTGGTGCTAGGACCAGAAACTGCATGTGATTCAACTCCGTTTATGAAAGGGAATTCAACTCTAGCTTGCCTTACAAGAAACACACTCTGCTTTTGAGAAAGCAGCACTCTTCTACTCTACTGTGTTTCCTATATAGCCAGAACAGTCAGCTTGCTCAGAACTAAAGAACTGTGCTTCCTACACACAAGGGCCATATCTAATTCAACTCTGCTTAGGAAACTGACAAGAACAGTAGTTTCTCTTGCGTCCAATACACTGCATTTGCTGGGATAAGACGCGAGTGCTATTTGCACTGTGTATGGCCAATTGAGCACAATAGTGAATCTCCTTACCAGAAAACAACTCTTGCTGCTAGGACCAGAAACTGCATGTGATTCAACTCCGTTTATGAAAGGGAATTAAACTCTGGCTCGCCTTACAAGAAACACACTCTGCTTTTGAGAAAGCAGCACTCTTCTACTCTACTGTGTTTCCTATAGAGCCAGAACAGTCAGCTTGCTCAGAACCAAAGAACTGTGCTTCCTACACACAATGGCCATAACTAGTTCAACTCTGCTTAGGAAACTGACAAGAACAGTAGTTTCTCTTGCGTCCAATACAATGCACTTGCTGGGTACAGACGCGAGTGCTATTTGCACTGTGTATGGCCAAATGAGCACAATAGTGACTCTCCTTACCAGAAAACAACTCTTGGTGCTAGGACCAGAAACTGCATGTGATTCAACTCCGTTTATGAAAGGGAATTCAACTCTAGCTTGCCTTACAAGAAACACACTCTGCTTTTGAGAAAGCAGCACTCTTCTACTCTACTGTGTTTCCTATATAGCCAGAACAGTCAGCTTGCTCAGAACTAAAGAACTGTGCTTCCTACACACAAGGGCCATATCTAATTCAACTCTGCTTAGGAAACTGACAAGAACAGTAGTTTCTCTTGCGTCCAATACACTGCATTTGCTGGGATAAGACGCGAGTGCTATTTGCACTGTGTATGGCCAATTGAGCACAATAGTGAATCTCCTTACCAGAAAACAACTCTTGCTGCTAGGACCAGAAATTGCATGTGATTCAACTCCGTTTATGAAAGGGAATTAAACTCTGGCTCGCCTTACAAGAAACACACTCTGCTTTTGAGAAAGCAGCACTCTTCTACTCTACTGTGTTTCCTATATAGCCAGAACAGTCAGCTTGCTCAGAACTAAAGAACTGTGCTTCCTACACACAAGGGCAATATCTAATTCAACTCTGCTTAGGAAACTGACAAGAACAGTAGTTTCTCTTGCGTCCAATACAATGCACTTGCTGGGTACAGACGCGAGTGCTATTTGCACTGTGTATGGCCAAATGAGCACAATAGTGACTCTCCTTACCAGAAAACAACTCTTGGTGCTAGGACCAGAAACTGCATGTGATTCAACTCCGTTTATGAAAGGGAATTCAACTCTAGCTTGCCTTACAAGAAACACACTCTGCTTTTGAGAAAGCAGCACTCTTCTACTCTACTGTGTTTCCTATATAGCCAGAACAGTCAGCTTGCTCAGAACTAAAGAACTGTGCTTCCTACACACAAGGGCCATATCTAATTCAACTCTGCTTAGGAAACTGACAAGAACAGTAGTTTCTCTTGCGTCCAATACACTGCATTTGCTGGGATAAGACGCGAGTGCTATTTGCACTGTGTATGGCCAATTGAGCACAATAGTGAATCTCCTTACCAGAAAACAACTTTTGCTGCTAGGACCAGAAACTGCATGTGATTCAACTCCGTTTATGAAAGGGAAATCAACTCTAGCTCGCCTTACAAGAAACACACTCTGCTTTAGAGAAAGCAGCACTCTTCTACTCTACTGTGTTTCCTATATAGCCAGAACAGTCAGCTTGCTCAGAACTAAAGAACTGTGCTTCCTACACACAAGGGCCATATCTAATTCAACTCTGCTTAGGAAACTGACAAGAACAGTAGTTTCTCTTGCGTCCAATACACTGCATTTGCTGGGAACAGACGCGAGTGCTATTTGCAATGTGTATGGCCAATTGAGCACAATAGTGAATCTCCTTACCAGAAAACAACTCTTGCTGCTAGGACCAGAAATTGCATGTGATTCAACTCCGTTTATGAAAGGGAATTAAACTCTGGCTCGCCTTACAAGAAACACACTCTGCTTTTGAGAAAGCAGCACTCTTCTACTCTACTGTGTTTCCTATAGAGCCAGAACAGTCAGCTTGCTCAGAACAAAGAACTGTGCTTCCTACACACAATGGCCATAACTAGTTCAACTCTGCTTAGGAAACTGACAAGAACAGTAGTTTCTCTTGCGTCCAATACACTGCATTTGCTGGGATAAGACGCGAGTGCTATTTGCACTGTGTATGGCCAAATGAGCACAATAGTGACTCTCCTTACCAGAAAACAACTCTTGGTGCTAGGACCAGAAACTGCATGTGATTCAACTCCGTTTATGAAAGGGAATTCAACTCTAGCTTGCCTTACAAGAAACACACTCTGCTTTTGAGAAAGCAGCACTCTTCTACTCTACTGTGTTTCCTATATAGCCAGAACAGTCAGCTTGCTCAGAACTAAAGAACTGTGCTTCCTACACACAAGGGCCATATCTAATTCAACTCTGCTTAGGAAACTGACAAGAACAGTAGTTTCTCTTGCGTCCAATACACTGCATTTGCTGGGATAAGACGCGAGTGCTATTTGCACTGTGTATGGCCAATTGAGCACAATAGTGAATCTCCTTACCAGAAAACAACTCTTGCTGCTAGGACCAGAAATTGCATGTGATTCAACTCCGTTTATGAAAGGGAATTAAACTCTGGCTTGCCTTACAAGAAACACACTCTGCTTTTGAGAAAGCAGCACTCTTCTACTCTACTGTGTTTCCTATAGAGCCAGAACAGTCAGCTTGCTCAGAACCAAAGAACTGTGCTTCCTACACACAATGGCCATAACTAGTTCAACTCTGCTTAGGAAACTGACAAGAACAGTAGTTTCTCTTGCGTCCAATACAATGCACTTGCTGGGTACAGACGCGAGTGCTATTTGCACTGTGTATGGCCAAATGAGCACAAGAGTGACTCTCCTTACCAGAAAACAACTCTTGGTGCTAGGACCAGAAACTGCATGTGATTCAACTCCGTTTATGAAAGGGAATTCAACTCTAGCTTGCCTTACAAGAAACACACTCTGCTTTTGAGAAAGCAGCACTCTTCTACTGTACTGTGTTTCCTATATAGCCAGAACAGTCAGCTTGCTCAGAACTAAAGAACTGTGCTTCCTACACACAAGAGCCTTATCTAATTCAACTCTGCTTAGGAAACTGACAAGAACAGTAGTTTTTCTTGCGTCCAATACACTGCATTTGCTGTTATAAGACGCGAGGGCTATTTGCAATGTGTATGGCCAATTGAGCACAATAGTGAATCTCCTTACCAGAAAACAACTCTTGCTGCTAGGACCAGAAATTGCATGTGATTCAACTCCGTTTATGAAAGGGAATTAAACTCTGGCTCGCCTTACAAGAAACACACTCTGCTTTTGAGAAGCAGCACTCTTCTACTCTACTGTGTTTACTACAGAGCCAGAACAGTCAGCTTGCTCAGAACCAAAGAACTGTGCTTCCTAAACACAATGGACATAACTAGTTCAACTCTGCTTAGGAAACTGACAAGAACAGTAGTTTCTCTTGCGTCCAATACACTGCATTTGCTGGGATAAGACGCGAGTGCTATTTGCACTGTGTATGGCCAAATGAGCACAATAGTGACTCTCCTTACCAGAAAACAACTCTTGGTGCTAGGACCAGAAACTGCATGTGATTCAACTCCGTTTATGAAAGGGAAATCAACTCTAGCTCGCCTTACAAGAAACACACTCTGCTTTAGAGAAAGCAGCACTCTTCTACTCTACTGTGTTTCCTATATAGCCAGAACTGTCAGCTTGCTCAGAACTAAAGAACTGTGCTTCCTACACACAAGGGCAATATCTAATTCAACTCTGCTTAGGAAACTGACAAGAACAGTAGTTTCTCTTGCGTCCAATACACTGCATTTGCTGGGAACAGACGCGAGTGCTATTTGCAATGTGTATGGCCAATTGAGCACAATAGTGAATCTCCTTACCAGAAAACAACTCTTGCTGCTAGGACCAGAAATTGCATGTGATTCAACTCCGTTTATGAAAGGGAATTAAACTCTGGCTCGCCTTACAAGAAACACACTCTGCTTTTGAGAAAGCAGCACTCTTCTACTCTACTGTGTTTCCTATAGAGCCAGAACAGTCAGCTTGCTCAGAACCAAAGAACTGTGCTTCCTACACACAATGGCCATAACTAGTTCAACTCTGCTTAGGAAACTGACAAGAACAGTAGTTTCTCTTGCGTCCAATACAATGCACTTGCTGGGTACAGACGCGAGTGCTATTTGCACTGTGTATGGCCAAATGAGCACAAGAGTGACTCTCCTTACCAGAAAACAACTCTTGGTGCTAGGACCAGAAACTGCATGTGATTCAACTCCGTTTATGAAAGGGAATTCAACTCTAGCTTGCCTTACAAGAAACACACTCTGCTTTTGAGAAAGCAGCACTCTTCTACTCTACTGTGTTTCCTATATAGCCAGAACAGTCAGCTTGCTCAGAACTAAAGAACTGTGCTTCCTACACACAAGGGCCATATCTAATTCAACTCTGCTTAGGAAACTGACAAGAACAGTAGTTTCTCTTGCGTCCAATACACTGCATTTGCTGGGATAAGACGCGAGTGCTATTTGCACTGTGTATGGCCAATTGAGCACAATAGTGAATCTCCTTACCAGAAAACAACTTTTGCTGCTAGGACCAGAAACTGCATGTGATTCAACTCCGTTTATGAAAGGGAAATCAACTCTAGCTCGCCTTACAAGAAACACACTCTGCTTTAGAGAAAGCAGCACTCTTCTACTCTACTGTGTTTCCTATATAGCCAGAACTGTCAGCTTGCTCAGAACTAAAGAACTGTGCTTCCTACACACAAGGGCAATATCTAATTCAACTCTGCTTAGGAAACTGACAAGAACAGTAGTTTCTCTTGCGTCCAATACACTGCATTTGCTGGGAACAGACGCGAGTGCTATTTGCAATGTGTATGGCCAATTGAGCACAATAGTGAATCTCCTTACCAGAAAACAACTCTTGCTGCTAGGACCAGAAATTGCATGTGATTCAACTCCGTTTATGAAAGGGAATTAAACTCTGGCTCGCCTTACAAGAAACACACTCTGCTTTTGAGAAAGCAGCACTCTTCTACTCTACTGTGTTTCCTATAGAGCCAGAACAGTCAGCTTGCTCAGAACCAAAGAACTGTGCTTCCTACACACAATGGCCATAACTAGTTCAACTCTGCTTAGGAAACTGACAAGAACAGTAGTTTCTCTTGCGTCCAATACACTGCATTTGCTGGGATAAGACGCGAGTGCTATTTGCACTGTGTATGGCCAAATGAGCACAATAGTGACTCTCCTTACCAGAAAACAACTCTTGGTGCTAGGACCAGAAACTGCATGTGATTCAACTCCGTTTATGAAAGGGAATTCAACTCTAGCTTGCCTTACAAGAAACACACTCTGCTTTTGAGAAAGCAGCACTCTTCTACTCTACTGTGTTTCCTATATAGCCAGAACAGTCAGCTTGCTCAGAACTAAAGAACTGTGCTTCCTACACACAAGGGCCATATCTAATTCAACTCTGCTTAGGAAACTGACAAGAACAGTAGTTTCTCTTGCGTCCAATACACTGCATTTGCTGGGATAAGACGCGAGTGCTATTTGCACTGTGTATGGCCAATTGAGCACAATAGTGAATCTCCTTACCAGAAAACAACTTTTGCTGCTAGGACCAGAAACTGCATGTGATTCAACTCCGTTTATGAAAGGGAAATCAACTCTAGCTCGCCTTACAAGAAACACACTCTGCTTTAGAGAAAGCAGCACTCTTCTACTCTACTGTGTTTCCTATATAGCCAGAACAGTCAGCTTGCTCAGAACTAAAGAACTGTGCTTCCTACACACAAGGGCAATATCTAATTCAACTCTGCTTAGGAAACTGACAAGAACAGTAGTTTCTCTTGCGTCCAATACACTGCATTTGCTGGGAACAGACGCGAGTGCTATTTGCAATGTGTATGGCCAATTGAGCACAATAGTGAATCTCCTTACCAGAAAACAACTCTTGCTGCTAGGACCAGAAATTGCATGTGATTCAACTCCGTTTATGAAAGGGAATTAAACTCTGGCTCGCCTTACAAGAAACACACTCTGCTTTTGAGAAAGCAGCACTCTTCTACTCTACTGTGTTTCCTATAGAGCCAGAACAGTCAGCTTGCTCAGAACTAAAGAACTGTGCTTCCTACACACAAGGGCCATATCTAATTCAACTCTGCTTAGGAAACTGACAAGAACAGTAGTTTCTCTTGCGTCCAATACAATGCACTTGCTGGGTACAGACGCGAGTGCTATTTGCACTGTGTATGGCCAAATGAGCACAATAGTGACTCTCCTTACCAGAAAACAACTCTTGGTGCTAGGACCAGAAACTGCATGTGATTCAACTCCGTTTATGAAAGGGAATTCAACTCTAGCTTGCCTTACAAGAAACACACTCTGCTTTTGAGAAAGCAGCACTCTTCTACTCTACTGTGTTTCCTATATAGCCAGAACAGTCAGCTTGCTCAGAACTAAAGAACTGTGCTTCCTACACACAAGGGCCATATCTAATTCAACTCTGCTTAGGAAACTGACAAGAACAGTAGTTTCTCTTGCGTCCAATACACTGCATTTGCTGGGATAAGACGCGAGTGCTATTTGCACTGTGTATGGCCAATTGAGCACAATAGTGAATCTCCTTACCAGAAAACAACTTTTGCTGCTAGGACCAGAAACTGCATGTGATTCAACTCCGTTTATGAAAGGGAAATCAACTCTAGCTCGCCTTACAAGAAACACACTCTGCTTTAGAGAAAGCAGCACTCTTCTACTCTACTGTGTTTCCTATATAGCCAGAACTGTCAGCTTGCTCAGAACTAAAGAACTGTGCTTCCTACACACAAGGGCAATATCTAATTCAACTCTGCTTAGGAAACTGACAAGAACAGTAGTTTCTCTTGCGTCCAATACACTGCATTTGCTGGGAACAGACGCGAGTGCTATTTGCAATGTGTATGGCCAATTGAGCACAATAGTGAATCTCCTTACCAGAAAACAACTCTTGCTGCTAGGAGCAGAAATTGCATGTGATTCAACTCCGTTTATGAAAGGGAATTAAACTCTGGCTCGCCTTACAAGAAACACACTCTGCTTTTGAGAAGCAGCACTCTTCTACTCTACTGTGTTTACTACAGAGCCAGAACAGTCAGCTTGCTCAGAAGCAAAGAACTGTGCTTCCTAAACACAATGGCCATAACTAGTTCAACTCTGCTTAGGAAACTGACAAGAACAGTAGTTTCTCTTGCGTCCAATACACTGCATTTGCTGGGATAAGACGCGAGTGCTATTTGCACTGTGTATGGCCAAATGAGCACAATAGTGACTCTCCTTACCAGAAAACAACTCTTGGTGCTAGGACCAGAAACTGCATGTGATTCAACTCCGTTTATGAAAGGGAATTCAACTCTAGCTTGCCTTACAAGAAACACACTCTGCTTTTGAGAAAGCAGCACTCTTCTACTCTACTGTGTTTCCTATATAGCCAGAACAGTCAGCTTGCTCAGAACTAAAGAACTGTGCTTCCTACACACAAGGGCCATATCTTATTCAACTCTGCTTAGGAAACTGACAAGAACAGTAGTTTCTCTTGCGTCCAATACACTGCATTTGCTGGGATAAGACGCGAGTGCTATTTGCACTGTGTATGGCCAATTGAGCACAATAGTGAATCTCCTTACCAGAAAACAACTCTTGCTGCTAGGACCAGAAATTGCATGTGATTCAACTCCGTTTATGAAAGGGAATTAAACTCTGGCTCGCCTTACAAGAAACACACTCTGCTTTTGAGAAAGCAGCACTCTTCTACTCTACTGTGTTTCCTATAGAGCCAGAACAGTCAGCTTGCTCAGAACCAAAGAACTGTGCTTCCTACACACAATGGCCATAACTAGTTCAACTCTGCTTAGGAAACTGACAAGAACAGTAGTTTCTCTTGCGTCCAATACAATGCACTTGCTGGGTACAGACGCGAGTGCTATTTGCACTGTGTATGGCCAAATGAGCACAAGAGTGACTCTCCTTACCAGAAAACAACTCTTGGTGCTAGGACCAGAAACTGCATGTGATTCAACTCCGTTTATGAAAGGGAATTCAACTCTAGCTTGCCTTACAAGAAACACACTCTGCTTTTGAGAAAGCAGCACTCTTCTACTCTACTGTGTTTCCTATATAGCCAGAACAGTCAGCTTGCTCAGAACTAAAGAACTGTGCTTCCTACACACAAGGGCCATATCTAATTCAACTCTGCTTAGGAAACTGACAAGAACAGTAGTTTCTCTTGCGTCCAATACACTGCATTTGCTGGGATAAGACGCGAGTGCTATTTGCACTGTGTATGGCCAATTGAGCACAATAGTGAATCTCCTTACCAGAAAACAACTTTTGCTGCTAGGACCAGAAACTGCATGTGATTCAACTCCGTTTATGAAAGGGAAATCAACTCTAGCTCGCCTTACAAGAAACACACTCTGCTTTAGAGAAAGCAGCACTCTTCTACTCTACTGTGTTTCCTATATAGCCAGAACTGTCAGCTTGCTCAGAACTGAAGAACTGTGCTTCCTACACACAAGGGCAATATCTAATTCAACTCTGCTTAGGAAACTGACAAGAACAGTAGTTTCTCTTGCGTCCAATACACTGCATTTGCTGGGAACAGACGCGAGTGCTATTTGCAATGTGTATGGCCAATTGAGCACAATAGTGAATCTCCTTACCAGAAAACAACTCTTGCTGCTAGGACCAGAAATTGCATGTGATTCAACTCCGTTTATGAAAGGGAATTAAACTCTGGCTCGCCTTACAAGAAACACACTCTGCTTTTGAGAAAGCAGCACTCTTCTACTCTACTGTGTTTCCTATAGAGCCAGAACAGTCAGCTTGCTCAGAAGCAAAGAACTGTGCTTCCTAAACACAATGGCCATAACTAGTTCAACTCTGCTTAGGAAACTGACAAGAACAGTAGTTTCTCTTGCGTCCAATACACTGCATTTGCTGGGATAAGACGCGAGTGCTATTTGCACTGTGTATGGCCAAATGAGCACAATAGTGACTCTCCTTACCAGAAAACAACTCTTGGTGCTAGGACCAGAAACTGCATGTGATTCAACTCCGTTTATGAAAGGGAATTCAACTCTGGCTTGCCTTACAAGAAACACACTCTGCTTTTGAGAAAGCAGCACTCTTCTACTCTACTCTGTTTCCTACATAGCCAGAACAGTCAGCTTGCTCAGAACTGAAGAACTGTGCTTCCTACACACAAGGGCCATATCTAATTAAACTCTGTTTAGGAAACTGACAAGAACAGTAGTTTCTCTTGCGTCCAATACACTGCATTTGCTGGGAACAGACGCGAGTGCTATTTGCAATGTGTATGGCCAATTGAGCACAATAGTGAATCTCCTTACCAGAAAACAACTCTTGCTGCTAGGACCAGAAATTGCATGTGATTCAACTCCGTTTATGAAAGGGAATTAAACTCTGGCTCGCCTTACAAGAAACACACTCTGCTTTTGAGAAAGCAGCACTCTTCTACTCTACTGTGTTTGCTATAGAGCCAGAACAGTCAGCTTGCTCAGAACCAAAGAACTGTGCTTCCTACACACAATGGCCATAACTAGTTCAACTCTGCTTAGGAAACTGACAAGAACAGTAGTTTCTCTTGCGTCCAATACAATGCACGTGCTGGGTACAGACGCGAGTGCTATTTCACTGTGTATGGCCAAATGAGCACAAGAGTGACTCTCCTTACCAGAAAACAACTCTTGGTGCTAGGACCAGAAACTGCATGTGATTCAACTCCGTTTATGAAAGGGAATTCAACTCTAGCTTGCCTTACAAGAAACACACTCTGCTTTTGAGAAAGCAGCACTCTTCTACTCTACTGTGTTTCCTATATAGCCAGAACAGTCAGCTTGCTCAGAACTAAAGAACTGTGCTTCCTACACACAAGGGCCATATGTAATTCAACTCTGCTTAGGAAACTGACAAGAACAGTAGTTTCTCTTGCGTCCAATACACTGCATTTGCTGGGATAAGACGCGAGTGCTATTTGCACTGTGTATGGCCAAATGAGCACAATAGTGACTCTCCTTACCAGAAAACAACTCTTGGTGCTAGGACCAGAAACTGCATGTGATTCAACTCCGTTTATGAAAGGGAATCCAACTCTAGCTTGCCTTACAAGAAACACACTCTGCTTTTGAGAAAGCAGCACTCTTCTACTCTACTGTGTTTCC
This sequence comes from Peromyscus californicus insignis, assembly GCF_007827085.1. Lineage (NCBI taxonomy): Eukaryota > Metazoa > Chordata > Mammalia > Rodentia > Cricetidae > Peromyscus > Peromyscus californicus. The sequence continues at coordinate 57,592 of NW_026294417.1, read as the reverse complement.
TATATAGCCAGAACAGTCAGCTTGCTCAGAACTAAAGAACTGTGCTTTCTACACACAAGGGCCATATCTAATTCAACTCTGCTTAGGAAACTGACAAGAACAGTAGTTTCTCTTGCGTCCAATACACTGCATTTGCTGGGATAAGACGCGAGTGCTATTTGCACTGTGTATGGCCAATTGAGCACAATAGTGAATCTCCTTACCAGAAAACAACTTTTGCTGCTAGGACCAGAAACTGCATGTGATTCAACTCCGTTTATGAAAGGGAAATCAACTCTAGCTCGCCTTACAAGAAACACACTCTGCTTTAGAGAAAGCAGCACTCTTCTACTCTACTGTGTTTCCTATATAGCCAGAACTGTCAGCTTGCTCAGAACTAAAGAACTGTGCTTCCTACACACAAGGGCAATATCTAATTCAACTCTGCTTAGGAAACTGACAAGAACAGTAGTTTCTCTTGCGTCCAATACACTGCATTTGCTGGGAACAGACGCGAGTGCTATTTGCAATGTGTATGGCCAATTGAGCACAATAGTGAATCTCCTTACCAGAAAACAACTCTTGCTGCTAGGACCAGAAATTGCATGTGATTCAACTCCGTTTATGAAAGGGAATTAAACTCTGGCTCGCCTTACAAGAAACACACTCTGCTTTTGAGAAAGCAGCACTCTTCTACTCTACTGTGTTTCCTATAGAGCCAGAACAGTCAGCTTGCTCAGAACCAAAGAACTGTGCTTCCTACACACAATGGCCATAACTAGTTCAACTCTGCTTAGGAAACTGACAAGAACAGTAGTTTCTCTTGCGTCCAATACAATGCACTTGCTGGGTACAGACGCGAGTGCTATTTGCACTGTGTATGGACAAATGAGCACAAGAGTGACTCTCCTTACCAGAAAACAACTCTTGGTGCTAGGACCAGAAACTGCATGTGATTCAACTCCGTTTATGAAAGGGAATTCAACTCTAGCTTGCCTTACAAGAAACACACTCTGCTTTTGAGAAAGCAGCACTCTTCTACTCTACTGTGTTTCCTATATAGCCAGAACAGTCAGCTTGCTCAGAACTAAAGAACTGTGCTTCCTACACACAAGGGCCATATCTAATTCAACTCTGCTTAGGAAACTGACAAGAACAGTAGTTTCTCTTGCGTCCAATACACTGCATTTGCTGGGATAAGACGCGAGTGCTATTTGCACTGTGTATGGCCAATTGAGCACAATAGTGAATCTCCTTACCAGAAAACAACTTTTGCTGCTAGGACCAGAAACTGCATGTGATTCAACTCCGTTTATGAAAGGGAAATCAACTCTAGCTCGCCTTACAAGAAACACACTCTGCTTTAGAGAAAGCAGCACTCTTCTACTCTACTGTGTTTCCTATATAGCCAGAACTGTCAGCTTGCTCAGAACTAAAGAACTGTGCTTCCTACACACAAGGGCAATATCTAATTCAACTCTGCTTAGGAAACTGACAAGAACAGTAGTTTCTCTTGCGTCCAATACACTGCATTTGCTGGGAACAGACGCCAGTGCTATTTGCAATGTGTATGGCCAATTGAGCACAATAGTGAATCTCCTTACCAGAAAACAACTCTTGCTGCTAGGACCAGAAATTGCATGTGATTCAACTCCGTTTATGAAAGGGAATTAAACTCTGGCTCGCCTTACAAGAAACACACTCTGCTTTTGAGAAAGCAGCACTCTTCTACTCTACTGTGTTTCCTATAGAGCCAGAACAGTCAGCTTGCTCAGAAGCAAAGAACTGTGCTTCCTACACACAATGGCCATAACTAGTTCAACTCTGCTTAGGAAACTGACAAGAACAGTAGTTTCTCTTGCGTCCAATACACTGCATTTGCTGGGATAAGACGCGAGTGCTATTTGCACTGTGTATGGCCAAATGAGCACAATAGTGACTCTCCTTACCAGAAAACAACTCTTGGTGCTAGGACCAGAAACTGCATGTGATTCAACTCCGTTTATGAAAGGGAATTCAACTCTAGCTTGCCTTACAAGAAACACACTCTGCTTTTGAGAAAGCAGCACTCTTCTACTCTACTGTGTTTCCTATATAGCCAGAACAGTCAGCTTGCTCAGAATAAAGAACTGTGCTTCCTACACACAAGGGCCATATCTAATTCAACTCTGCTTAGGAAACTGACAAGAACAGTAGTTTCTCTTGCGTCCAATACACTGCATTTGCTGGGAACAGACGCGAGTGCTATTTGCACTGTGTATGGCCAATTGAGCACAATAGTGAATCTCCTTACCAGAAAACAACTCTTGCTGCTAGGACCAGAAACTGCATGTGATTCAACTCCGTTTATGAAAGGGAATTAAACTCTGGCTCGCCTTACAAGAAACACACTCTGCTTTTGAGAAAGCAGCACTCTTCTACTCTACTCTGTTTCCTACATAGCCAGAACAGTCAGCTTGCTCAGAACTGAAGAACTGTGCTTCCTACACACAAGGGCCATATCTAGTTAAACTCTGTTTAGGAAACTGACAAGAACAGTAGTTTCTCTTGCGTCCAATACACTGCATTTGCTGGGAACAGACGCGAGTGCTATTTGCAATGTGTATGGCCAATTGAGCACAATAGTGAATCTCCTTACCAGAAAACAACTCTTGCTGCTAGGACCAGAAATTGCATGTGATTCAACTCCGTTTATGAAAGGGAATTAAACTCTGGCTCGCCTTACAAGAAACACACTCTGCTTTTGAGAAAGCAGCACTCTTCTACTCTACTGTGTTTGCTATAGAGCCAGAACAGTCAGCTTGCTCAGAACCAAAGAACTGTGATTCCTACACACAATGGCCATAACTAGTTCAACTCTGCTTAGGAAACTGACAAGAACAGTAGTTTCTCTTGCGTCCAATACAATGCACTTGCTGGGTACAGACGCGAGTGCTATTTCACTGTGTATGGCCAAATGAGCACAAGAGTGACTCTCCTTACCAGAAAACAACTCTTGGTGCTAGGACCAGAAACTGCATGTGATTCAACTCCGTTTATGAAAGGGAATTCAACTCTAGCTTGCCTTACAAGAAACACACTCTGCTTTTGAGAAAGCAGCACTCTTCTACTCTACTGTGTTTCCTATATAGCCAGAACAGTCAGCTTGCTCAGAACTAAAGAACTGTGCTTCCTACACACAAGGGCCATATGTAATTCAACTCTGCTTAGGAAACTGACAAGAACAGTAGTTTCTCTTGCGTCCAATACACTGCATTTGCTGGGATAAGACGCGAGTGCTATTTGCACTGTGTATGGCCAAATGAGCACAATAGTGACTCTCCTTACCAGAAAACAACTCTTGGTGCTAGGACCAGAAACTGCATGTGATTCAACTCCGTTTATGAAAGGGAATCCAACTCTAGCTTGCCTTACAAGAAACACACTCTGCTTTTGAGAAAGCAGCACTCTTCTACTCTACTGTGTTTCCTATATAGCCAGAACAGTCAGCTTGCTCAGAACTAAAGAACTGTGCTTTCTACACACAAGGGCCATATCTAATTCAACTCTGCTTAGGAAACTGACAAGAACAGTAGTTTCTCTTGCGTCCAATACACTGCATTTGCTGGGATAAGACGCGAGTGCTATTTGCACTGTGTATGGCCAATTGAGCACAATAGTGAATCTCCTTACCAGAAAACAACTTTTGCTGCTAGGACCAGAAACTGCATGTGATTCAACTCCGTTTATGAAAGGGAAATCAACTCTAGCTCGCCTTACAAGAAACACACTCTGCTTTAGAGAAAGCAGCACTCTTCTACTCTACTGTGTTTCCTATATAGCCAGAACTGTCAGCTTGCTCAGAACTAAAGAACTGTGCTTCCTACACACAAGGGCAATATCTAATTCAACTCTGCTTAGGAAACTGACAAGAACAGTAGTTTCTCTTGCGTCCAATACACTGCATTTGCTGGGAACAGACGCGAGTGCTATTTGCAATGTGTATGGCCAATTGAGCACAATAGTGAATCTCCTTACCAGAAAACAACTCTTGCTGCTAGGACCAGAAATTGCATGTGATTCAACTCCGTTTATGAAAGGGAATTAAACTCTGGCTCGCCTTACAAGAAACACACTCTGCTTTTGAGAAAGCAGCACTCTTCTACTCTACTGTGTTTCCTATAGAGCCAGAACAGTCAGCTTGCTCAGAACCAAAGAACTGTGCTTCCTACACACAATGGCCATAACTAGTTCAACTCTGCTTAGGAAACTGACAAGAACAGTAGTTTCTCTTGCGTCCAATACAATGCACTTGCTGGGTACAGACGCGAGTGCTATTTGCACTGTGTATGGCCAAATGAGCACAAGAGTGACTCTCCTTACCAGAAAACAACTCTTGGTGCTAGGACCAGAAACTGCATGTGATTCAACTCCGTTTATGAAAGGGAATTCAACTCTAGCTTGCCTTACAAGAAACACACTCTGCTTTTGAGAAAGCAGCACTCTTCTACTCTACTGTGTTTCCTATATAGCCAGAACAGTCAGCTTGCTCAGAATAAAGAACTGTGCTTCCTACACACAAGGGCCATATCTAATTCAATTCTGCTTAGGAAACTGACAAGAACAGTAGTTTCTCTTGCGTCCAATACACTGCATTTGCTGGGAACAGACGCGAGTGCTATTTGCAATGTGTATGGCCAATTGAGCACAATAGTGAATCTCCTTACCAGAAAACAACTTTTGCTGCTAGGACCAGAAATTGCATGTGATTCAACTCCGTTTATGAAAGGGAAATCAACTCTAGCTCGCCTTACAAGAAACACACTCTGCTTTAGAGAAAGCAGCACTCTTCTACTCTACTGTGTTTCCTATATAGCCAGAACAGTCAGCTTGCTCAGAACTAAAGAACTGTGCTTCCTACACACAAGGGCCATATCTAATTCAACTCTGCTTAGGAAACTGACAAGAACAGTAGTTTCTCTTGCGTCCAATACACTGCATTTGCTGGGAACAGACGCGAGTGCTATTTGCAATGTGTATGGCCAATTGAGCACAATAGTGAATCTCCTTACCAGAAAACAACTCTTGCTGCTAGGACCAGAAATTGCATGTGATTCAACTCCGTTTATGAAAGGGAATTAAACTCTGGCTCGCCTTACAAGAAACACACTCTGCTTTTGAGAAAGCAGCACTCTTCTACTCTACTGTGTTTCCTATAGAGCCAGAACAGTCAGCTTGCTCAGAACCAAAGAACTGTGCTTCCTACACACAATGGCCATAACTAGTTCAACTCTGCTTAGGAAACTGACAAGAACAGTAGTTTCTCTTGCGTCCAATACAATGCACTTGCTGGGTACAGACGCGAGTGCTATTTGCACTGTGTATGGCCAAATGAGCACAAGAGTGACTCTCCTTACCAGAAAACAACTCTTGGTGCTAGGACCAGAAACTGCATGTGATTCAACTCCGTTTATGAAAGGGAATTCAACTCTAGCTTGCCTTACAAGAAACACACTCTGCTTTTGAGAAAGCAGCACTCTTCTACTCTACTGTGTTTCCTATATAGCCAGAACAGTCAGCTTGCTCAGAACTAAAGAACTGTGCTTCCTACACACAAGGGCCATATCTAATTCAACTCTGCTTAGGAAACTGACAAGAACAGTAGTTTCTCTTGCGTCCAATACACTGCATTTGCTGGGATAAGACGCGAGTGCTATTTGCACTGTGTATGGCCAATTGAGCACAATAGTGAATCTCCTTACCAGAAAACAACTTTTGCTGCTAGGACCAGAAACTGAATGTGATTCAACTCCGTTTATGAAAGGGAAATCAACTCTAGCTCGCCTTACAAGAAACACACTCTGCTTTAGAGAAAGCAGCACTCTTCTACTCTACTGTGTTTCCTATATAGCCAGAACTGTCAGCTTGCTCAGAACTAAAGAACTGTGCTTCCTACAAACAAGCGCAATATCTCATTCAACTCTGCTTAGGAAACTGACAAGAACAGTAGTTTCTCTTGCGTCCAATACACTGCATTTGCTGGGATAAGACGCGAGTGCTATTTGCACTGTGTATGGCCAATTGAGCACAATAGTGAATCTCCTTACCAGAAAACAACTTTTGCTGCTAGGACCAGAAACTGCATGTGATTCAACTCCGTTTATGAAAGGGAAATCAACTCTAGCTCGCCTTACAAGAAACACACTCTGATTTAGAGAAAGCAGCACTCTTCTACTCTACTGTGTTTCCTATATAGCCAGAACTGTCAGCTTGCTCAGAACTAAAGAACTGTGCTTCCTACACACAAGGGCAATATCTAATTCAACTCTGCTTAGGAAACTGACAAGAACAGTAATTTCTCTTGCGTCCAATACACTGCATTTGCTGGGAACAGACGCGAGTGCTATTTGCAATGTGTATGGCCAATTGAGCACAATAGTGAATCTCCTTACCAGAAAACAACTCTTGCTGCTAGGACCAGAAATTGCATGTGATTCAACTCCGTTTATGAAAGGGAATTAAACTCTGGCTCGCCTTACAAGAAACACACTCTGCTTTTGAGAAGCAGCACTCTTCTACTCTACTGTGTTTACTACAGAGCCAGAACAGTCAGCTTGCTCAGAAGCAAAGAACTGTGCTTCCTAAACACAATGGCCATAACTAGTTCAACTCTGCTTAGGAAACTGACAAGAACAGTAGTTTCTCTTGCGTCCAATACAATGCACTTGCTGGGTACAGACGCGAGTGCTATTTGCACTGTGTATGGCCAAATGAGCACAATAGTGACTCTCCTTACCAGAAAACAACTCTTGGTGCTAGGACCAGAAACTGCATGTGATTCAACTTCGTTTATGAAAGGGAATTCAACTCTAGCTTGCCTTACAAGAAACACACTCTGCTTTTGAGAAAGCAGCACTCTTCTACTCTACTGTGTTTCCTATATAGCCAGAACAGTCAGCTTGCTCAGAACTAAAGAACTGTGCTTCCTACACACAAGGGCCATATCTAATTCAACTCTGCTTAGGAAACTGACAAGAACAGTAGTTTCTCTTGCGTCCAATACACTGCATTTGCTGGGATAAGACGCGAGTGCTATTTGCACTGTGTATGGCCAATTGAGCACAATAGTGAATCTCCTTACCAGAAAACAACTTTTGCTGCTAGGACCAGAAACTGCATGTGATTCAACTCCGTTTATGAAAGGGAAATCAACTGTAGCTCGCCTTACAAGAAACACACTCTGCTTTAGAGAAAGCAGCACTCTTCTACTCTACTGTGTTTCCTATATAGCCAGAACTGTCAGCTTGCTCAGAACTAAAGAACTGTGCTTCCTACACACAAGGGCAATATCTAATTCAACTCTGCTTAGGAAACTGACAAGAACAGTAGTTTCTCTTGCGTCCAATACACTGCATTTGCTGGGAACAGACGCGAGTGCTATTTGCAATGTGTATGGCCAATTGAGCACAATAGTGAATCTCCTTACCAGAAAACAACTCTTGCTGCTAGGACCAGAAATTGCATGTGATTCAACTCCGTTTATGAAAGGGAATTAAACTCTGGCTCGCCTTACAAGAAACACACTCTGCTTTTGAGAAAGCAGCACTCTTCTACTCTACTGTGTTTCCTATAGAGCCAGAACAGTCAGCTTGCTCGGAAGCAAAGAACTGTGCTTCCTAAACACAATGGCCATAACTAGTTCAACTCTGCTTAGGAAACTGACAAGAACAGTAGTTTCTCTTGCGTCCAATACACTGCATTTGCTGGGATAAGACGCGAGTGCTATTTGCACTGTGTATGGCCAAATGAGCACAATAGTGACTCTCCTTACCAGAAAACAACTCTTGGTGCTAGGACCAGAAACTGCATGTGATTCAACTCCGTTTATGAAAGGGAATTCAACTCTAGCTTGCCTTACAAGAAACACACTCTGCTTTTGAGAAAGCAGCACTCTTCTACTCTACTGTGTTTCCTATATAGCCAGAACAGTCAGCTTGCTCAGAATAAAGAACTGTGCTTCCTACACACAAGGGCCATATCTAATTCAATTCTGCTTAGGAAACTGACAAGAACAGTAGTTTCTCTTGCGTCCAATACACTGCATTTGCTGGGAACAGACGCGAGTGCTATTTGCAATGTGTATGGCCAATTGAGCACAATAGTGAATCTCCTTACCAGAAAACAACTTTTGCTGCTAGGACCAGAAATTGCATGTGATTCAACTCCGTTTATGAAAGGGAAATCAACTCTAGCTCGCCTTACAAGAAACACACTCTGCTTTAGAGAAAGCAGCACTCTTCTACTCTACTGTGTTTCCTATATAGCCAGAACAGTCAGCTTGCTCAGAACTAAAGAACTGTGCTTCCTACACACAAGGGCCATATCTAATTCAACTCTGCTTAGGAAACTGACAAGAACAGTAGTTTCTCTTGCGTCCAATACACTGCATTTGCTGGGAACAGACGCGAGTGCTATTTGCAATGTGTATGGCCAATTGAGCACAATAGTGAATCTCCTTACCAGAAAACAACTCTTGCTGCTAGGACCAGAAATTGCATGTGATTCAACTCCGTTTATGAAAGGGAATTAAACTCTGGCTCGCCTTACAAGAAACACACTCTGCTTTTGAGAAAGCAGCACTCTTCTACTCTACTGTGTTTCCTATAGAGCCAGAACAGTCAGCTTGCTCAGAACCAAAGAACTGTGCTTCCTACACACAATGGCCATAACTAGTTCAACTCTGCTTAGGAAACTGACAAGAACAGTAGTTTCTCTTGCGTCCAATACAATGCACTTGCTGGGTACAGACGCGAGTGCTATTTGCACTGTGTATGGCCAAATGAGCACAAGAGTGACTCTCCTTACCAGAAAACAACTCTTGGTGCTAGGACCAGAAACTGCATGTGATTCAACTCCGTTTATGAAAGGGAATTCAACTCTAGCTTGCCTTACAAGAAACACACTCTGCTTTTGAGAAAGCAGCACTCTTCTACTCTACTGTGTTTCCTATATAGCCAGAACAGTCAGCTTGCTCAGAACTAAAGAACTGTGCTTCCTACACACAAGGGCCATATCTAATTCAACTCTGCTTAGGAAACTGACAAGAACAGTAGTTTCTCTTGCGTCCAATACACTGCATTTGCTGGGATAAGACGCGAGTGCTATTTGCACTGTGTATGGCCAATTGAGCACAATAGTGAATCTCCTTACCAGAAAACAACTTTTGCTGCTAGGACCAGAAACTGCATGTGATTCAACTCCGTTTATGAAAGGGAAATCAACTCTAGCTCGCCTTACAAGAAACACACTCTGCTTTAGAGAAAGCAGCACTCTTCTACTCTACTGTGTTTCCTATATAGCCAGAACTGTCAGCTTGCTCAGAACTAAAGAACTGTGCTTCCTACAAACAAGCGCAATATCTAATTCAACTCTGCTTAGGAAACTGACAAGAACAGTAGTTTTTTCTTGCGTCCAATACACTGCATTTGCTGGGATAAGACGCGAGTGCTATTTGCACTGTGTATGGCCAATTGAGCACAATAGTGAATCTCCTTACCAGAAAACAACTTTTGCTGCTAGGACCAGAAACTGCATGTGATTCAACTCCGTTTATGAAAGGGAAATCAACTCTAGCTCGCCTTACAAGAAACACACTCTGCTTTAGAGAAAGCAGCACTCTTCTACTCTACTGTGTTTCCTATATAGCCAGAACTGTCAGCTTGCTCAGAACTAAAGAACTGTGCTTCCTACACACAAGGGCAATATCTAATTCAACTCTGCTTAGGAAACTGACAAGAACAGTAATTTCTCTTGCGTCCAATACACTGCATTTGCTGGGAACAGACGCGAGTGCTATTTGCAATGTGTATGGCCAATTGAGCACAATAGTGAATCTCCTTACCAGAAAACAACTCTTGCTGCTAGGACCAGAAATTGCATGTGATTCAACTCCGTTTATGAAAGGGAATTAAACTCTGGCTCGCCTTACAAGAAACACACTCTGCTTTTGAGAAGCAGCACTCTTCTACTCTACTGTGTTTACTACAGAGCCAGAACAGTCAGCTTGCTCAGAAGCAAAGAACTGTGCTTCCTAAACACAATGGCCATAACTAGTTCAACTCTGCTTAGGAAACTGACAAGAACAGTAGTTTCTCTTGCGTCCAATACAATGCACTTGCTGGGTACAGACGCGAGTGCTATTTGCACTGTGTATGGCCAAATGAGCACAATAGTGACTCTCCTTACCAGAAAACAACTCTTGGTGCTAGGACCAGAAACTGCATGTGATTCAACTCCGTTTATGAAAGGGAATTCAACTCTAGCTTGCCTTACAAGAAACACACTCTGCTTTTGAGAAAGCAGCACTCTTCTACTCTACTGTGTTTCCTATATAGCCAGAACAGTCAGCTTGCTCAGAACTAAAGAACTGTGCTTCCTACACACAAGGGCAATATCTAATTCAACTCTGCTTAGGAAACTGACAAGAACAGTAGTTTCTCTTGCGTCCAATACACTGCATTTGCTGGGATAAGACGCGAGTGCTATTTGCACTGTGTATGGCCAATTGAGCACAATAGTGAATCTCCTTACCAGAAAACAACTTTTGCTGCTAGGACCAGAAACTGCATGTGATTCAACTCCGTTTATGAAAGGGAAATCAACTCTAGCTCGCCTTACAAGAAACACACTCTGCTTTAGAGAAAGCAGCACTCTTCTACTCTACTGTGTTTCCTATATAGCCAGAACTGTCAGCTTGCTCAGAACTAAAGAACTGTGCTTCCTACACACAAGGGCAATATCTAATTCAACTCTGCTTAGGAAACTGACAAGAACAGTAGTTTCTCTTGCGTCCAATACACTGCATTTGCTGGGAACAGACGCGAGTGCTATTTGCAATGTGTTAGGCCAATTGAGCACAATAGTGAATCTCCTTACCAGAAAACAACTCTTGCTGCTAGGACCAGAAATTGCATGTGATTCAACTCCGTTTATGAAAGGGAATTAAACTCTGGCTCGCCTTACAAGAAACACACTCTGCTTTTGAGAAAGCAGCACTCTTCTACTCTACTGTGTTTTCTATATAGCCAGAACTGTCAGCTTGCTCAGAACTAAAGAACTGTGCTTCCTACACACAAGGGCAATATCTAATTCAACTCTGCTTAGGAAACTGACAAGAACAGTAGTTTCTCTTGCGTCCAATACAATGCACTTGCTGGGTACAGACGCGAGTGCTATTTGCACTGTGTATGGCCAAATGAGCACAATAGTGACTCTCCTTACCAGAAAACAACTCTTGGTGCTAGGACCAGAAACTGCATGTGATTCAACTCCTTTTATGAAAGGGAATTCAACTCTAGCTTGCCTTACAAGAAACACACTCTGCTTTTGAGAAAGCAGCACTCTTCTACTCTACTGTGTTTCCTATATAGCCAGAACAGTCAGCTTGCTCAGAACTAAAGAACTGTGCTTCCTACACACAAGGGCCATATCTAATTCAACTCTGCTTAGGAAACTGACAAGAACAGTAGTTTCTCTTGCGTCCAATACACTGCATTTGCTGGGATAAGACGCGAGTGCTATTTGCACTGTGTATGGCCAATTGAGCACAATAGTGAATCTCCTTACCAGAAAACAACTTTTGCTGCTAGGACCAGAAACTGCATGTGATTCAACTCCGTTTATGAAAGGGAAATCAACTCTAGCTCGCCTTACAAGAAACACACTCTGCTTTAGAGAAAGCAGCACTCTTCTACTCTACTGTGTTTCCTATATAGCCAGAACTGTCAGCTTGCTCAGAACTAAAGAACTGTGCTTCCTACACACAAGGGCAATATCTAATTCAACTCTGCTTAGGAAACTGACAAGAACAGTAGTTTCTCTTGCGTCCAATACACTGCATTTGCTGGGAACAGACGCGAGTGCTATTTGCAATGTGTATGGCCAATTGAGCACAATAGTGAATCTCCTTACCAGAAAACAACTCTTGCTGCTAGGAGCAGAAATTGCATGTGATTCAACTCCGTTTATGAAAGGGAATTAAACTCTGGCTCGCCTTACAAGAAACACACTCTGCTTTTGAGAAGCAGCACTCTTCTACTCTACTGTGTTTACTACAGAGCCAGAACAGTCAGCTTGCTCAGAAGCAAAGAACTGTGCTTCCTAAACACAATGGCCATAACTAGTTCAACTCTGCTTAGGAAACTGACAAGAACAGTAGTTTCTCTTGCGTCCAATACACTGCATTTGCTGGGTACAGACGCGAGTGCTATTTGCACTGTGTATGGCCAAATGAGCACAATAGTGACTCTCCTTACCAGAAAACAACTCTTGGTGCTAGGACCAGAAACTGCATGTGATTCAACTCCGTTTATGAAAGGGAATTCAACTCTAGCTTGCCTTACAAGAAACACACTCTGCTTTTGAGAAAGCAGCACTCTTCTACTCTACTGTGTTTCCTATAGAGCCAGAACAGTCAGCTTGCTCAGAACTAAAGAACTGTGCTTCCTACACACAAGGGCCATATCTTATTCAACTCTGCTTAGGAAACTGACAAGAACAGTAGTTTCTCTTGCGTCCAATACACTGCATTTGCTGGGATAAGACGCGAGTGCTATTTGCACTGTGTATGGCCAATTGAGCACAATAGTGAATCTCCTTACCAGAAAACAACTCTTGCTGCTAGGACCAGAAATTGCATGTGATTCAACTCCGTTAATGAAAGGGAATTAAACTCTGGCTTGCCTTACAAGAAACACACTCTGCTTTTGAGAAAGCAGCACTCTTCTACTCTACTGTGTTTCCTATAGAGCCAGAACAGTCAGCTTGCTCAGAACCAGAGAACTGTGCTTCCTACACACAATGGCCATAACTAGTTCAACTCTGCTTAGGAAACTGACAAGAACAGTAGTTTCTCTTGAGTCCAATACAATGCACTTGCTGGGTACAAACGCGAGTGCTATTTGCACTGTGTATGGCCAAATGAGCACAAGAGTGACTCTCCTTACCAGAAAACAACTCTTGGTGCTAGGACCAGAAACTGCATGTGATTCAACTCCGTTTATGAAAGGGAATTCAACTCTAGCTTGCCTTACAAGAAACACACTCTGCTTTTGAGAAAGCAGCACTCTTCTACTGTACTGTGTTTCCTATATAGCCAGAACAGTCAGCTTGCTCAGAACTAAAGAACTGTGCTTCCTACACACAAGAGCCTTATCTAATTCAACTCTGCTTAGGAAACTGACAAGAACAGTAGTTTCTCTTGCGTCCAATACACTGCATTTGCTGGGAACAGACGCGAGTGCTATTTGCAATGTGTATGGCCAATTGAGCACAATAGTGAATCTCCTTACCAGAAAACAACTCTTGCTGCTAGGACCAGAAATTGCATGTGATTCAACTCCGTTTATGAAAGGGAATTAAACTCTGGCTCGCCTTACAAGAAACACACTCTGCTTTTGAGAAAGCAGCACTCTTCTACTCTACTGTGTTTCCTATAGAGCCAGAACAGTCAGCTTGCTCAGAACCAAAGAACTGTGCTTCCTAAACACAATGGCCATAACTAGTTCAACTCTGCTTAGGAAACTGACAAGAACAGTAGTTTCTCTTGCGTCCAATACACTGCATTTGCTGGGATAAGACGCGAGTGCTATTTGCACTGTGTATGGCCAAATGAGCACAATAGTGACTCTCCTTACCAGAAAACAACTCTTGGTGCTAGGACCAGAAACTGCATGTGATTCAACTCCGTTTATGAAAGGGAATTCAACTCTAGCTTGCCTTACAAGAAACACACTCTGCTTTTGAGAAAGCAGCACTCTTCTACTCTACTGTGTTTCCTATATAGCCAGAACAGTCAGCTTGCTCAGAATAAAGAACTGTGCTTCCTACACACAAGGGCCATATCTAATTCAACTCTGCTTAGGAAACTGACAAGAACAGTAGTTTCTCTTGCGTCCAATACACTGCATTTGCTGGGAACAGACGCGAGTGCTATTTGCAATGTGTATGGCCAATTGAGCACAATAGTGAATCTCCTTACCAGAAAACAACTTTTGCTGCTAGGACCAGAAACTGCATGTGATTCAACTCCGTTTATGAAAGGGAATTAAACTCTGGCTCGCCTTACAAGAAACACACTCTGCTTTTGAGAAAGCAGCACTCTTCTACTCTACTCTGTTTCCTACATAGCCAGAACAGTCAGCTTGCTCAGAACTGAAGAACTGTGCTTCCTACACACAAGGGCCATATCTAATTCAAACTCTGTTTAGGAAACTGACAAGAACAGTAGTTTCTCTTGCGTCCAATACACTGCATTTGCTGGGAACAGACGCGAGTGCTATTTGCAATGTGTATGGCCAATTGAGCACAATAGTGAATCTCCTTACCAGAAAACAACTCTTGCTGCTAGGACCAGAAATTGCATGTGATTCAACTCCGTTTATGAAAGGGAATTAAACTCTGGCTCGCCTTACAAGAAACACACTCTGCTTTTGAGAAAGCAGCACTCTTCTACTCTACTGTGTTTGCTATAGAGCCAGAACAGTCAGCTTGCTCAGAACCAAAGAACTGTGCTTCCTACACACAATGGCCATAACTAGTTCAACTCTGCTTAGGAAACTGACAAGAACAGTAGTTTCTCTTGCGTCCAATACAATGCACTTGCTGGGTACAGACGCGAGTGCTATTTCACTGTGTATGGCCAAATGAGCACAAGAGTGACTCTCCTTACCAGAAAACAACTCTTGGTGCTAGGACCAGAAACTGCATGTGATTCAACTCCGTTTATGAAAGGGAATTCAACTCTAGCTTGCCTTACAAGAAACACACTCTGCTTTTGAGAAAGCAGCACTCTTCTACTCTACTGTGTTTCCTATATAGCCAGAACAGTCAGCTTGCTCAGAACTAAAGAACTGTGCTTCCTACACACAAGGGCCATATGTAATTCAACTCTGCTTAGGAAACTGACAAGAACAGTAGTTTCTCTTGCGTCCAATACACTGCATTTGCTGGGATAAGACGCGAGTGCTATTTGCACTGTGTATGGCCAAATGAGCACAATAGTGACTCTCCTTACCAGAAAACAACTCTTGGTGCTAGGACCAGAAACTGCATGTGATTCAACTCCGTTTATGAAAGGGAATCCAACTCTAGCTTGCCTTACAAGAAACACACTCTGCTTTTGAGAAAGCAGCACTCTTCTACTCTACTGTGTTTCCTATATAGCCAGAACAGTCAGCTTGCTCAGAACTAAAGAACTGTGCTTTCTACACACAAGGGCCATATCTAATTCAACTCTGCTTAGGAAACTGACAAGAACAGTAGTTTCTCTTGCGTCCAATACACTGCATTTGCTGGGATAAGACGCGAGTGCTATTTGCACTGTGTATGGCCAATTGAGCACAATGGTGAATCTCCTTACCAGAAAACAACTTTTGCTGCTAGGACCAGAAACTGCATGTGATTCAACTCCGTTTATGAAAGGGAAATCAACTCTAGCTCGCCTTACAAGAAACACACTCTGCTTTAGAGAAAGCAGCACTCTTCTACTCTACTGTGTTTCCTATATAGCCAGAACTGTCAGCTTGCTCAGAACTAAAGAACTGTGCTTCCTACACACAAGGGCAATATCTAATTCAACTCTGCTTAGGAAACTGACAAGAACAGTAGTTTCTCTTGCATCCAATACACTGCATTTGCTGGGAACAGACGCGAGTGCTATTTGCAATGTGTATGGCCAATTGAGCACAATAGTGAATCTCCTTACCAGAAAACAACTCTTGCTGCTAGGACCAGAAATTGCATGTGATTCAACTCCGTTTATGAAAGGGAATTAAACTCTGGCTCGCCTTACAAGAAACACACTCTGCTTTTGAGAAAGCAGCACTCTTCTACTCTACTGTGTTTCCTATAGAGCCAGAACAGTCAGCTTGCTCAGAACCAAAGAACTGTGCTTCCTACACACAATGGCCATAACTAGTTCAACTCTGCTTAGGAAACTGACAAGAACAGTAGTTTCTCTTGCGTCCAATACAATGCACTTGCTCTGTACAGACGCGAGTGCTATTTGCACTGTGTATGGCCAAATGAGCACAAGAGTGACTCTCCTTACCAGAAAACAACTCTTGGTGCTAGGACCAGAAACTGCATGTGATTCAACTCCGTTTATGAAAGGGAATTCAACTCTAGCTTGCCTTACAAGAAACACACTCTGCTTTTGAGAAAGCAGCACTCTTCTACTCTACTGTGTTTCCTATATAGCCAGAACAGTCAGCTTGCTCAGAACTAAAGAACTGTGCTTCCTACACACAAGGGCCATATGTAATTCAACTCTGCTTAGGAAACTGACAAAAACAGTAGTTTCTCTTGCGTCCAATACACTGCATTTGCTGGGATAAGACGCGAGTGCTATTTGCACTGTGTATGGCCAAATGAGCACAATAGTGACTCTCCTTACCAGAAAACAACTCTTGGTGCTAGGACCAGAAACTGCATGTGATTCAACTCCGTTTATGAAAGGGAATCCAACTCTAGCTTGCCTTACAAGAAACACACTCTGCTTTTGAGAAAGCAGCACTCTTCTACTCTACTGTGTTTCCTATATAGCCAGAACAGTCAGCTTGCTCAGAACTAAAGAACTGTGCTTTCTACACACAAGGGCCATATCTAATTCAACTCTGCTTAGGAAACTGACAAGAACAGTAGTTTCTCTTGCGTCCAATACACTGCATTTGCTGGGATAAGACGCGAGTGCTATTTGCACTGTGTATGGCCAATTGAGCACAATAGTGAATCTCCTTACCAGAAAACAACTTTTGCTGCTAGGACCAGAAACTGCATGTGATTCAACTCCGTTTATGAAAGGGAAATCAACTCTAGCTCGCCTTACAAGAAACACACTCTGCTTTAGAGAAAGCAGCACTCTTCTACTCTACTGTGTTTCCTATATAGCCAGAACTGTCAGCTTGCTCAGAACTAAAGAACTGTGCTTCCTACACACAAGGGCAATATCTAATTCAACTCTGCTTAGGAAACTGACAAGAACAGTAGTTTCTCTTGCGTCCAATACACTGCATTTGCTGGGAACAGACGCGAGTGCTATTTGCAATGTGTATGGCCAATTGAGCACAATAGTGAATCTCCTTACCAGAAAACAACTCTTGCTGCTAGGACCAGAAATTGCATGTGATTCAACTCCGTTTATGAAAGGGAATTAAACTCTGGCTCGCCTTACAAGAAACACACTCTGCTTTTGAGAAAGCAGCACTCTTCTACTCTACTGTGTTTCCTATAGAGCCAGAACAGTCAGCTTGCTCAGAACCAGAGAACTGTGCTTCCTACACACAATGGCCATAACTAGTTCAACTCTGCTTAGGAAACTGACAAGAACAGTAGTTTCTCTTGAGTCCAATACAATGCACTTGCTGGGTACAAACGCGAGTGCTATTTGCACTGTGTATGGCCAAATGAGCACAAGAGTGACTCTCCTTACCAGAAAACAACTCCTGGTGCTAGGACCAGAAACTGCATGTGATTCAACTCCGTTTATGAAAGGGAATTCAACTCTAGCTTGCCTTACAAGAAACACACTCTGCTTTTGAGAAAGCAGCACTCTTCTACTGTACTGTGTTTCCTATATAGCCAGAACAGTCAGCTTGCTCAGAACTAAAGAACTGTGCTTCCTACACACAAGAGCCTTATCTAATTCAACTCTGCTTAGGAAACTGACAAGAACAGTAGTTTCTCTTGCGTCCAATACACTGCATTTGCTGGGAACAGACGCGAGTGCTATTTGCAATGTGTATGGCCAATTGAGCACAATAGTGAATCTCCTTACCAGAAAACAACTCTTGCTGCTAGGACCAGAAATTGCATGTGATTCAACTCCGTTTATGAAAGGGAATTAAACTCTGGCTCGCCTTACAAGAAACACACTCTGCTTTTGAGAAAGCAGCACTCTTCTACTCTACTGTGTTTCCTATAGAGCCAGAACAGTCAGCTTGCTCAGAACCAAAGAACTGTGCTTCCTAAACACAATGGCCATAACTAGTTCAACTCTGCTTAGGAAACTGACAAGAACAGTAGTTTCTCTTGCGTCCAATACACTGCATTTGCTGGGATAAGACGCGAGTGCTATTTGCACTGTGTATGGCCAAATGAGCACAATAGTGACTCTCCTTACCAGAAAACAACTCTTGGTGCTAGGACCAGAAACTGCATGTGATTCAACTCCGTTTATGAAAGGGAATTCAACTCTAGCTTGCCTTACAAGAAACACACTCTGCTTTTGAGAAAGCAGCACTCTTCTACTCTACTGTGTTTCCTATATAGCCAGAACAGTCAGCTTGCTCAGAATAAAGAACTGTGCTTCCTACACACAAGGGCCATATCTAATTCAACTCTGCTTAGGAAACTGACAAGAACAGTAGTTTCTCTTGCGTCCAATACACTGCATTTGCTGGGAACAGACGCGAGTGCTATTTGCAATGTGTATGGCCAATTGAGCACAATAGTGAATCTCCTTACCAGAAAACAACTTTTGCTGCTAGGACCAGAAACTGCATGTGATTCAACTCCGTTTATGAAAGGGAATTAAACTCTGGCTCGCCTTACAAGAAACACACTCTGCTTTTGAGAAAGCAGCACTCTTCTACTCTACTCTGTTTCCTACATAGCCAGAACAGTCAGCTTGCTCAGAACTGAAGAACTGTGCTTCCTACACACAAGGGCCATATCTAATTAAACTCTGTTTAGGAAACTGACAAGAACAGTAGTTTCTCTTGCGTCCAATACACTGCATTTGCTGGGAACAGACGCGAGTGCTATTTGCAATGTGTATGGCCAATTGAGCACAATAGTGAATCTCCTTACCAGAAAACAACTCTTGCTGCTAGGACCAGAAATTGCATGTGATTCAACTCCGTTTATGAAAGGGAATTAAACTCTGGCTCGCCTTACAAGAAACACACTCTGCTTTTGAGAAAGCAGCACTCTTCTACTCTACTGTGTTTGCTATAGAGCCAGAACAGTCAGCTTGCTCAGAACCAAAGAACTGTGCTTCCTACACACAATGGCCATAACTAGTTCAACTCTGCTTAGGAAACTGACAAGAACAGTAGTTTCTCTTGCGTCCAATACAATGCACTTGCTGGGTACAGACGCGAGTGCTATTTCACTGTGTATGGCCAAATGAGCACAAGAGTGACTCTCCTTACCAGAAAACAACTCTTGGTGCTAGGACCAGAAACTGCATGTGATTCAACTCCGTTTATGAAAGGGAATTCAACTCTAGCTTGCCTTACAAGAAACACACTCTGCTTTTGAGAAAGCAGCACTCTTCTACTCTACTGTGTTTCCTATATAGCCAGAACAGTCAGCTTGCTCAGAACTAAAGAACTGTGCTTCCTACACACAAGGGCCATATGTAATTCAACTCTGCTTAGGAAACTGACAAGAACAGTAGTTTCTCTTGCGTCCAATACACTGCATTTGCTGGGATAAGACGCGAGTGCTATTTGCACTGTGTATGGCCAAATGAGCACAATAGTGACTCTCCTTACCAGAAAACAACTCTTGGTGCTAGGACCAGAAACTGCATGTGATTCAACTCCGTTTATGAAAGGGAATCCAACTCTAGCTTGCCTTACAAGAAACACACTCTGCTTTTGAGAAAGCAGCACTCTTCTACTCTACTGTGTTTCCTATATAGCCAGAACAGTCAGCTTGCTCAGAACTAAAGAACTGTGCTTTCTACACACAAGGGCCATATCTAATTCAACTCTGCTTAGGAAACTGACAAGAACAGTAGTTTCTCTTGCGTCCAATACACTGCATTTGCTGGGATAAGACGCGAGTGCTATTTGCACTGTGTATGGCCAATTGAGCACAATAGTGAATCTCCTTACCAGAAAACAACTTTTGCTGCTAGGACCAGAAACTGCATGTGATTCAACTCCGTTTATGAAAGGGAAATCAACTCTAGCTCGCCTTACAAGAAACACACTCTGCTTTAGAGAAAGCAGCACTCTTCTACTCTACTGTGTTTCCTATATAGCCAGAACTGTCAGCTTGCTCAGAACTAAAGAACTGTGCTTCCTACACACAAGGGCAATATCTAATTCAACTCTGCTTAGGAAACTGACAAGAACAGTAGTTTCTCTTGCGTCCAATACACTGCATTTGCTGGGAACAGACGCGAGTGCTATTTGCAATGTGTATGGCCAATTGAGCACAATAGTGAATCTCCTTACCAGAAAACAACTCTTGCTGCTAGGACCAGAAATTGCATGTGATTCAACTCCGTTTATGAAAGGGAATTAAACTCTGGCTCGCCTTACAAGAAACACACTCTGCTTTTGAGAAAGCAGCACTCTTCTACTCTACTGTGTTTCCTATAGAGCCAGAACAGTCAGCTTGCTCAGAACCAAAGAACTGTGCTTCCTACACACAATGGCCATAACTAGTTCAACTCTGCTTAGGAAACTGACAAGAACAGTAGTTTCTCTTGCGTCCAATACAATGCACTTGCTGGGTACAGACGCGAGTGCTATTTGCACTGTGTATGGCCAAATGAGCACAAGAGTGATTCTCCTTACCAGAAAACAACTCTTGGTGCTAGGACCAGAAACTGCATGTGATTCAACTCCGTTTATGAAAGGGAATTCAACTCTAGCTTGCCTTACAAGAAACACACTCTGCTTTTGAGAAAGCAGCACTCTTCTACTCTACTGTGTTTCCTATATAGCCAGAACAGTCAGCTTGCTCAGAACTAAAGAACTGTGCTTCCTACACACAAGGGCCATATGTAATTCAACTCTGCTTAGGAAACTGACAAGAACAGTAGTTTCTCTTGCGTCCAATACACTGCATTTGCTGGGATAAGACGCGAGTGCTATTTGCACTGTGTATGGCCAAATGAGCACAATAGTGACTCTCCTTACCAGAAAACAACTCTTGGTGCTAGGACCAGAAACTGCATGTGATTCAACTCCGTTTATGAAAGGGAATCCAACTCTAGCTTGCCTTACAAGAAACACACTCTGCTTTTGAGAAAGCAGCACTCTTCTACTCTACTGTGTTTCCTATATAGCCAGAACAGTCAGCTTGCTCAGAACTAAAGAACTGTGCTTTCTACACACAAGGGCCATATCTAATTCAACTCTGCTTAGGAAACTGACAAGAACAGTAGTTTCTCTTGCGTCCAATACACTGCATTTGCTGGGATAAGACGCGAGTGCTATTTGCACTGTGTATGGCCAATTGAGCACAATAGTGAATCTCCTTACCAGAAAACAACTTTTGCTGCTAGGACCAGAAACTGCATGTGATTCAACTCCGTTTATGAAAGGGAAATCAACTCTAGCTCGCCTTACAAGAAACACACTCTGCTTTAGAGAAAGCAGCACTCTTCTACTCTACTGTGTTTCCTATATAGCCAGAACTGTCAGCTTGCTCAGAACTAAAGAACTGTGCTTCCTACACACAAGGGCAATATCTAATTCAACTCTGCTTAGGAAACTGACAAGAACAGTAGTTTCTCTTGCGTCCAATACACTGCATTTGCTGGGAACAGACGCGAGTGCTATTTGCAATGTGTATGGCCAATTGAGCACAATAGTGAATCTCCTTACCAGAAAACAACT
This sequence comes from Peromyscus californicus insignis, assembly GCF_007827085.1. Lineage (NCBI taxonomy): Eukaryota > Metazoa > Chordata > Mammalia > Rodentia > Cricetidae > Peromyscus > Peromyscus californicus. Next base: position 35,996 of record NW_026294417.1, on the reverse strand, counting down.
CTTGCTGCTAGGACCAGAAATTGCATGTGATTCAACTCCGTTTATGAAAGGGAATTAAACTCTGGCTCGCCTTACAAGAAACACACTCTGCTTTTGAGAAAGCAGCACTCTTCTACTCTACTGTGTTTCCTATAGAGCCAGAACAGTCAGCTTGCTCAGAACCAAAGAACTGTGCTTCCTAAACACAATGGCCATAACTAGTTCAACTCTGCTTAGGAAACTGACAAGAACAGTAGTTTCTCTTGCGTCCAATACACTGCATTTGCTGGGATAAGACGCGAGTGCTATTTGCACTGTGTATGGCCAAATGAGCACAATAGTGACTCTCCTTACCAGAAAACAACTCTTGGTGCTAGGACCAGAAACTGCATGTGATTCAACTCCGTTTATGAAAGGGAATTCAACTCTAGCTTGCCTTACAAGAAACACACTCTGCTTTTGAGAAAGCAGCACTCTTCTACTCTACTGTGTTTCCTATATAGCCAGAACAGTCAGCTTGCTCAGAATAAAGAACTGTGCTTCCTACACACAAGGGCCATATCTAATTCAACTCTGCTTAGGAAACTGACAAGAACAGTAGTTTCTCTTGCGTCCAATACACTGCATTTGCTGGGAACAGACGCGAGTGCTATTTGCAATGTGTATGGCCAATTGAGCACAATAGTGAATCTCCTTACCAGAAAACAACTTTTGCTGCTAGGACCAGAAACTGCATGTGATTCAACTCCGTTTATGAAAGGGAATTAAACTCTGGCTCGCCTTACAAGAAACACACTCTGCTTTTGAGAAAGCAGCACTCTTCTACTCTACTCTGTTTCCTACATAGCCAGAACAGTCAGCTTGCTCAGAACTGAAGAACTGTGCTTCCTACACACAAGGGCCATATCTAATTAAACTCTGTTTAGGAAACTGACAAGAACAGTAGTTTCTCTTGCGTCCAATACACTGCATTTGCTGGGAACAGACGCGAGTGCTATTTGCAATGTGTATGGCCAATTGAGCACAATAGTGAATCTCCTTACCAGAAAACAACTCTTGCTGCTAGGACCAGAAATTGCATGTGATTCAACTCCGTTTATGAAAGGGAATTAAACTCTGGCTCGCCTTACAAGAAACACACTCTGCTTTTGAGAAAGCAGCACTCTTCTACTCTACTGTGTTTGCTATAGAGCCAGAACAGTCAGCTTGCTCAGAACCAAAGAACTGTGCTTCCTACACACAATGGCCATAACTAGTTCAACTCTGCTTAGGAAACTGACAAGAACAGTAGTTTCTCTTGCGTCCAATACAATGCACTTGCTGGGTACAGACGCGAGTGCTATTTCACTGTGTATGGCCAAATGAGCACAAGAGTGACTCTCCTTACCAGAAAACAACTCTTGGTGCTAGGACCAGAAACTGCATGTGATTCAACTCCGTTTATGAAAGGGAATTCAACTCTAGCTTGCCTTACAAGAAACACACTCTGCTTTTGAGAAAGCAGCACTCTTCTACTCTACTGTGTTTCCTATATAGCCAGAACAGTCAGCTTGCTCAGAACTAAAGAACTGTGCTTCCTACACACAAGGGCCATATGTAATTCAACTCTGCTTAGGAAACTGACAAGAACAGTAGTTTCTCTTGCGTCCAATACACTGCATTTGCTGGGATAAGACGCGAGTGCTATTTGCACTGTGTATGGCCAAATGAGCACAATAGTGACTCTCCTTACCAGAAAACAACTCTTGGTGCTAGGACCAGAAACTGCATGTGATTCAACTCCGTTTATGAAAGGGAATCCAACTCTAGCTTGCCTTACAAGAAACACACTCTGCTTTTGAGAAAGCAGCACTCTTCTACTCTACTGTGTTTCCTATATAGCCAGAACAGTCAGCTTGCTCAGAACTAAAGAACTGTGCTTTCTACACACAAGGGCCATATCTAATTCAACTCTGCTTAGGAAACTGACAAGAACAGTAGTTTCTCTTGCGTCCAATACACTGCATTTGCTGGGATAAGACGCGAGTGCTATTTGCACTGTGTATGGCCAATTGAGCACAATAGTGAATCTCCTTACCAGAAAACAACTTTTGCTGCTAGGACCAGAAACTGCATGTGATTCAACTCCGTTTATGAAAGGGAAATCAACTCTAGCTCGCCTTACAAGAAACACACTCTGCTTTAGAGAAAGCAGCACTCTTCTACTCTACTGTGTTTCCTATATAGCCAGAACTGTCAGCTTGCTCAGAACTAAAGAACTGTGCTTCCTACACACAAGGGCAATATCTAATTCAACTCTGCTTAGGAAACTGACAAGAACAGTAGTTTCTCTTGCGTCCAATACACTGCATTTGCTGGGAACAGACGCGAGTGCTATTTGCAATGTGTATGGCCAATTGAGCACAATAGTGAATCTCCTTACCAGAAAACAACTCTTGCTGCTAGGACCAGAAATTGCATGTGATTCAACTCCGTTTATGAAAGGGAATTAAACTCTGGCTCGCCTTACAAGAAACACACTCTGCTTTTGAGAAAGCAGCACTCTTCTACTCTACTGTGTTTCCTATAGAGCCAGAACAGTCAGCTTGCTCAGAACCAAAGAACTGTGCTTCCTACACACAATGGCCATAACTAGTTCAACTCTGCTTAGGAAACTGACAAGAACAGTAGTTTCTCTTGCGTCCAATACAATGCACTTGCTGGGTACAGACGCGAGTGCTATTTGCACTGTGTATGGCCAAATGAGCACAAGAGTGACTCTCCTTACCAGAAAACAACTCTTGGTGCTAGGACCAGAAACTGCATGTGATTCAACACCGTTTATGAAAGGGAATTCAACTCTAGCTTGCCTTACAAGAAACACACTCTGCTTTTGAGAAAGCAGCACTCTTCTACTCTACTGTGTTTCCTATATAGCCAGAACAGTCAGCTTGCTCAGAACTAAAGAACTGTTCTTCCTACACACAAGGGCCATATGTAATTCAACTCTGCTTAGGAAACTGACAAGAACAGTAGTTTCTCTTGCGTCCAATACACTGCATTTGCTGGGATAAGACGCGAGTGCTATTTGCACTGTGTATGGCCAAATGAGCACAATAGTGACTCTCCTTACCAGAAAACAACTCTTGGTGCTAGGACCAGAAACTGCATGTGATTCAACTCCGTTTATGAAAGGGAATCCAACTCTAGCTTGCCTTACAAGAAACACACTCTGCTTTTGAGAAAGCAGCACTCTTCTACTCTACTGTGTTTCCTATATAGCCAGAACAGTCAGCTTGCTCAGAACTAAAGAACTGTGCTTTCTACACACAAGGGCCATATCTAATTCAACTCTGCTTAGGAAACTGACAAGAACAGTAGTTTCTCTTGCGTCCAATACACTGCATTTGCTGGGATAAGACGCGAGTGCTATTTGCACTGTGTATGGCCAATTGAGCACAATAGTGAATCTCCTTACCAGAAAACAACTTTTGCTGCTAGGACCAGAAACTGCATGTGATTCAACTCCGTTTATGAAAGGGAAATCAACTCTAGCTCGCCTTACAAGAAACACACTCTGCTTTAGAGAAAGCAGCACTCTTCTACTCTACTGTGTTTCCTATATAGCCAGAACTGTCAGCTTGCTCAGAACTAAAGAACTGTGCTTCCTACACACAAGGGCAATATCTAATTCAACTCTGCTTAGGAAACTGACAAGAACAGTAGTTTCTCTTGCGTCCAATACACTGCATTTGCTGGGAACAGACGCGAGTGCTATTTGCAATGTGTATGGCCAATTGAGCACAATAGTGAATCTCCTTACCAGAAAACAACTCTTGCTGCTAGGACCAGAAATTGCATGTGATTCAACTCCGTTTATGAAAGGGAATTAAACTCTGGCTCGCCTTACAAGAAACACACTCTGCTTTTGAGAAAGCAGCACTCTTCTACTCTACTGTGTTTCCTATAGAGCCAGAACAGTCAGCTTGCTCAGAACCAAAGAACTGTGCTTCCTACACACAATGGCCATAACTAGTTCAACTCTGCTTAGGAAACTGACAAGAACAGTAGTTTCTCTTGCGTCCAATACAATGCACTTGCTGGGTACAGACGCGAGTGCTATTTGCACTGTGTATGGCCAAATGAGCACAAGAGTGACTCTCCTTACCAGAAAACAACTCTTGGTGCTAGGACCAGAAACTGCATGTGATTCAACTCCGTTTATGAAAGGGAATTCAACTCTAGCTTGCCTTACAAGAAACACACTCTGCTTTTGAGAAAGCAGCACTCTTCTACTCTTCTGTGTTTCCTATATAGCCAGAACAGTCAGCTTGCTCAGAACTAAAGAACTGTGCTTCCTACACACAAGGGCCATATGTAATTCAACTCTGCTTAGGAAACTGACAAGAACAGTAGTTTCTCTTGCGTCCAATACACTGCATTTGCTGGGATAAGACGCGAGTGCTATTTGCACTGTGTATGGCCAAATGAGCACAATAGTGACTCTCCTTACCAGAAAACAACTCTTGGTGCTAGGACCAGAAACTGCATGTGATTCAACTCCGTTTATGAAAGGGAATCCAACTCTAGCTTGCCTTACAAGAAACACACTCTGCTTTTGAGAAAGCAGCACTCTTCTACTCTACTGTGTTTCCTATATAGCCAGAACAGTCAGCTTGCTCAGAACTAAAGAACTGTGCTTTCTACACACAAGGGCCATATCTAATTCAACTCTGCTTAGGAAACTGACAAGAACAGTAGTTTCTCTTGCGTCCAATACACTGCATTTGCTGGGATAAGACGCGAGTGCTATTTGCACTGTGTATGGCCAATTGAGCACAATAGTGAATCTCCTTACCAGAAAACAACTTTTGCTGCTAGGACCAGAAACTGCATGTGATTCAACTCCGTTTATGAAAGGGAAATCAACTCTAGCTCGCCTTACAAGAAACACACTCTGCTTTAGAGAAAGCAGCACTCTTCTACTCTACTGTGTTTCCTATATAGCCAGAACTGTCAGCTTGCTCAGAACTAAAGAACTGTGCTTCCTACACACAAGGGCAATATCTAATTCAACTCTGCTTAGGAAACTGACAAGAACAGTAGTTTCTCTTGCGTCCAATACACTGCATTTGCTGGGAACAGACGCGAGTGCTATTTGCAATGTGTATGGCCAATTGAGCACAATAGTGAATCTCCTTACCAGAAAACAACTCTTGCTGCTAGGACCAGAAATTGCATGTGATTCAACTCCGTTTATGAAAGGGAATTAAACTCTGGCGCGCCTTACAAGAAACACACTCTGCTTTTGAGAAAGCAGCACTCTTCTACTCTACTGTGTTTCCTATAGAGCCAGAACAGTCAGCTTGCTCAGAACCAAAGAACTGTGCTTCCTACACACAATGGCCATAACTAGTTCAACTCTGCTTAGGAAACTGACAAGAACAGTAGTTTCTCTTGCGTCCAATACAATGCACTTGCTGGGTACAGACGCGAGTGCTATTTGCACTGTGTATGGCCAAATGAGCACAAGAGTGACTCTCCTTACCAGAAAACAACTCTTGGTGCTAGGACCAGAAACTGCATGTGATTCAACTCCGTTTATGAAAGGGAATTCAACTCTAGCTTGCCTTACAAGAAACACACTCTGCTTTTGAGAAAGCAGCACTCTTCTACTCTACTGTGTTTCCTATATAGCCAGAACAGTCAGCTTGCTCAGAACTAAAGAACTGTGCTTCCTACACACAAGGGCCATATGTAATTCAACTCTGCTTAGGAAACTGACAAGAACAGTAGTTTCTCTTGCGTCCAATACACTGCATTTGCTGGGATAAGACGCGAGTGCTATTTGCACTGTGTATGGCCAAATGAGCACAATAGTGACTCTCCTTACCAGAAAACAACTCTTGGTGCTAGGACCAGAAACTGCATGTGATTCAACTCCGTTTATGAAAGGGAATCCAACTCTAGCTTGCCTTACAAGAAACACACTCTGCTTTTGAGAAAGCAGCACTCTTCTACTCTACTGTGTTTCCTATATAGCCAGAACAGTCAGCTTGCTCAGAACTAAAGAACTGTGCTTTCTACACACAAGGGCCATATCTAATTCAACTCTGCTTAGGAAACTGACAAGAACAGTAGTTTCTCTTGCGTCCAATACACTGCATTTGCTGGGATAAGACGCGAGTGCTATTTGCACTGTGTATGGCCAATTGAGCACAATAGTGAATCTCCTTACCAGAAAACAACTTTTGCTGCTAGGACCAGAAACTGCATGTGATTCAACTCCGTTTATGAAAGGGAAATCAACTCTAGCTCGCCTTACAAGAAACACACTCTGCTTTAGAGAAAGCAGCACTCTTCTACTCTACTGTGTTTCCTATATAGCCAGAACTGTCAGCTTGCTCAGAACTAAAGAACTGTGCTTCCTACACACAAGGGCAATATCTAATTCAACTCTGCTTAGGAAACTGACAAGAACAGTAGTTTCTCTTGCGTCCAATACACTGCATTTGCTGGGAACAGACGCGAGTGCTATTTGCACTGTGTATGGCCAATTGAGCACAATAGTGAATCTCCTTACCAGAAAACAACTCTTGCTGCTAGGACCAGAAATTGCATGTGATTCAACTCCGTTTATGAAAGGGAATTAAACTCTAGCTTGCCTTACAAGAAACACACTCTGCTTTTGAGAAAGCAGCACTCTTCTACTCTACTGTGTTTCCTATAGAGCCAGAACAGTCAGCTTGCTCAGAACCAAAGAACTGTGCTTCCTACACACAATGGCCATAACTAGTTCAACTCTGCTTAGGAAACTGACAAGAACAGTAGTTTCTCTTGCGTCCAATACAATGCACTTGCTGGGTACAGACGCGAGTGCTATTTGCACTGTGTATGGCCAAATGAGCACAAGAGTGACTCTCCTTACCAGAAAACAACTCTTGGTGCTAGGACCAGAAACTGCATGTGATTCAACTCCGTTTATGAAAGGGAATTCAACTCTAGCTTGCCTTACAAGAAACACACTCTGCTTTTGAGAAAGCAGCACTCTTCTACTCTACTGTGTTTCCTATATAGCCAGAACAGTCAGCTTGCTCAGAACTAAAGAACTGTGCTTCCTACACACAAGGGCCATATCTAATTCAACTCTGCTTAGGAAACTGACAAGAACAGTAGTTTCTCTTGCGTCCAATACACTGCATTTGCTGGGATAAGACGCGAGTGCTATTTGCACTGTGTATGGCCAATTGAGCACAATAGTGAATCTCCTTACCAGAAAACAACTTTTGCTGCTAGGACCAGAAACTGCATGTGATTCAACTCCGTTTATGAAAGGGAAATCAACTCTAGCTCGCCTTACAAGAAACACACTCTGCTTTAGAGAAAGCAGCACTCTTCTACTCTACTGTGTTTCCTATATAGCCAGAACAGTCAGCTTGCTCAGAACTAAAGAACTGTGCTTCCTACACACAAGGGCCATATCTAATTCAACTCTGCTTAGGAAACTGACAAGAACAGTAGTTTTTCTTGCGTCCAATACACTGCATTTGCTGTTATAAGACGCGAGGGCTATTTGCAATGTGTATGGCCAATTGAGCACAATAGTGAATCTCCTTACCAGAAAACAACTCTTGCTGCTAGGACCAGAAATTGCATGTGATTCAACTCCGTTTATGAAAGGGAATTAAACTCTGGCTCGCCTTACAAGAAACACACTCTGCTTTTGAGAAGCAGCACTCTTCTACTCTACTGTGTTTACTACAGAGCCAGAACAGTCAGCTTGCTCAGAACCAAAGAACTGTGCTTCCTAAACACAATGGACATAACTAGTTCAACTCTGCTTAGGAAACTGACAAGAACAGTAGTTTCTCTTGCGTCCAATACACTGCATTTGCTGGGATAAGACGCGAGTGCTATTTGCACTGTGTATGGACAAATGAGCACAATAGTGACTCTCCTTACCAGAAAACAACTCTTGGTGCTAGGACCAGAAACTGCATGTGATTCAACTCCGTTTATGAAAGGGAAATCAACTCTAGCTCGCCTTACAAGAAACACACTCTGCTTTAGAGAAAGCAGCACTCTTCTACTCTACTGTGTTTCCTATATAGCCAGAACTGTCAGCTTGCTCAGAACTAAAGAACTGTGCTTCCTACACAGAAGGGCAATATCTAATTCAACTCTGCTTAGGAAACTGACAAGAACAGTAGTTTCTCTTGCGTCCAATACACTGCATTTGCTGGGAACAGACGCGAGTGCTATTTGCACTGTGTATGGCCAATTGAGCACAATAGTGAATCTCCTTACCAGAAAACAACTCTTGCTGCTAGGACCAGAAATTGCATGTGATTCAACTCCGTTTATGAAAGGGAATTAAACTCTGGCTCGCCTTACAAGAAACACACTCTGCTTTTGAGAAAGCAGCACTCTTCTACTCTACTGTGTTTCCTATAGAGCCAGAACAGTCAGCTTGCTCAGAACCAAAGAACTGTGCTTCCTACACACAATGGCCATAACTAGTTCAACTCTGCTTAGGAAACTGACAAGAACAGTAGTTTCTCTTGCGTCCAATACAATGCACTTGCTGGGTACAGACGCGAGTGCTATTTGCACTGTGTATGGCCAAATGAGCACAAGAGTGACTCTACTTACCAGAAAACAACTCTTGGTGCTAGGACCAGAAACTGCATGTGATTCAACTCCGTTTATGAAAGGGAATTCAACTCTAGCTTGCCTTACAAGAAACACACTCTGCTTTTGAGAAAGCAGCACTCTTCTACTCTACTGTGTTTCCTATATAGCCAGAACAGTCAGCTTGCTCAGAACTAAAGAACTGTGCTTCCTACACACAAGGGCCATATCTAATTCAACTCTGCTTAGGAAACTGACAAGAACAGTAGTTTCTCTTGCGTCCAATACACTGCATTTGCTGGGATAAGACGCGAGTGCTATTTGCACTGTGTATGGCCAATTGAGCACAATAGTGAATCTCCTTACCAGAAAACAACTTTTGCTGCTAGGACCAGAAACTGCATGTGATTCAACTCCGTTTATGAAAGGGAAATCAACTCTAGCTCGCCTTACAAGAAACACACTCTGCTTTAGAGAAAGCAGCACTCTTCTACTCTACTGTGTTTCCTATATAGCCAGAACTGTCAGCTTGCTCAGAACTAAAGAACTGTGCTTCCTACCCACAAGGGCAATATCTAATTCAACTCTGCTTAGGAAACTGACAAGAACAGTAGTTTCTCTTGCGTCCAATACACTGCATTTGCTGGGAACAGACGCGAGTGCTATTTGCAATGTGTATGGCCAATTGAGCACAATAGTGAATCTCCTTACCAGAAAACAACTCTTGCTGCTAGGACCAGAAATTGCATGTGATTCAACTCCGTTTATGAAAGGGAATTAAACTCTGGCTCGCCTTACAAGAAACACACTCTGCTTTTGAGAAAGCAGCACTCTTCTACTCTACTGTGTTTCCTATAGAGCCAGAACAGTCAGCTTGCTCAGAACCAAAGAACTGTGCTTCCTACACACAATGGCCATAACTAGTTCAACTCTGCTTAGGAAACTGACAAGAACAGTAGTTTCTCTTGCGTCCAATACAATGCACTTGCTGGGTACAGACGCGAGTGCTATTTGCACTGTGTATGGCCAAATGAGCACAAGAGTGACTCTCCTTACCAGAAAACAACTCTTGGTGCTAGGACCAGAAACTGCATGTGATTCAACACCGTTTATGAAAGGGAATTCAACTCTAGCTTGCCTTACAAGAAACACACTCTGCTTTTGAGAAAGCAGCACTCTTCTACTCTACTGTGTTTCCTATATAGCCAGAACAGTCAGCTTGCTCAGAACTAAAGAACTGTGCTTCCTACACACAAGGGCCATATGTAATTCAACTCTGCTTAGGAAACTGACAAGAACAGTAGTTTCTCTTGCGTCCAATACACTGCATTTGCTGGGATAAGACGCGAGTGCTATTTGCACTGTGTATGGCCAAATGAGCACAATAGTGACTCTCCTTACCAGAAAACAACTCTTGGTGCTAGGACCAGAAACTGCATGTGATTCAACTCCGTTTATGAAAGGGAATCCAACTCTAGCTTGCCTTACAAGAAACACACTCTGCTTTTGAGAAAGCAGCACTCTTCTACTCTACTGTGTTTCCTATATAGCCAGAACAGTCAGCTTGCTCAGAACTAAAGAACTGTGCTTTCTACACACAAGGGCCATATCTAATTCAACTCTGCTTAGGAAACTGACAAGAACAGTAGTTTCTCTTGCGTCCAATACACTGCATTTGCTGGGATAAGACGCGAGTGCTATTTGCACTGTGTATGGCCAATTGAGCACAATAGTGAATCTCCTTACCAGAAAACAACTTTTGCTGCTAGGACCAGAAACTGCATGTGATTCAACTCCGTTTATGAAAGGGAAATCAACTCTAGCTCGCCTTACAAGAAACACACTCTGCTTTAGAGAAAGCAGCACTCTTCTACTCTACTGTGTTTCCTATATAGCCAGAACTGTCAGCTTGCTCAGAACTAAAGAACTGTGCTTCCTACACACAAGGGCAATATCTAATTCAACTCTGCTTAGGAAACTGACAAGAACAGTAGTTTCTCTTGCGTCCAATACACTGCATTTGCTGGGAACAGACGCGAGTGCTATTTGCACTGTGTATGGCCAATTGAGCACAATAGTGAATCTCCTTACCAGAAAACAACTCTTGCTGCTAGGACCAGAAATTGCATGTGATTCAACTCCGTTTATGAAAGGGAATTAAACTCTGGCTCGCCTTACAAGAAACACACTCTGCTTTTGAGAAAGCAGCACTCTTCTACTCTACTGTGTTTCCTATAGAGCCAGAACAGTCAGCTTGCTCAGAACCAAAGAACTGTGCTTCCTACACACAATGGCCATAACTAGTTCAACTCTGCTTAGGAAACTGACAAGAACAGTAGTTTCTCTTGCGTCCAATACAATGCACTTGCTGGGTACAGACGCGAGTGCTATTTGCACTGTGTATGGCCAAATGAGCACAAGAGTGACTCTCCTTACCAGAAAACAACTCTTGGTGCTAGGACCAGAAACTGCATGTGATTCAACTCCGTTTATGAAAGGGAATTCAACTCTAGCTTGCCTTACAAGAAACACACTCTGCTTTTGAGAAAGCAGCACTCTTCTACTCTACTGTGTTTCCTATATAGCCAGAACAGTCAGCTTGCTCAGAACTAAAGAACTGTGCTTCCTACACACAAGGGCCATATGTAATTCAACTCTGCTTAGGAAACTGACAAGAACAGTAGTTTCTCTTGCGTCCAATACACTGCATTTGCTGGGATAAGACGCGAGTGCTATTTGCACTGTGTATGGCCAAATGAGCACAATAGTGACTCTCCTTACCAGAAAACAATTCTTGGTGCTAGGACCAGAAACTGCATGTGATTCAACTCCGTTTATGAAAGGGAATCCAACTCTAGCTTGCCTTACAAGAAACACACTCTGCTTTTGAGAAAGCAGCACTCTTCTACTCTACTGTGTTTCCTATATAGCCAGAACAGTCAGCTTGCTCAGAACTAAAGAACTGTGCTTCCTACACACAAGGGCCATATCTAATTCAACTCTGCTTAGGAAACTGACAAGAACAGTAGTTTCTCTTGCGTCCAATACACTGCATTTGCTGGGATAAGACGCGAGTGCTATTTGCACTGTGTATGGCCAATTGAGCACAATAGTGAATCTCCTTACCAGAAAACAACTTTTGCTGCTAGGACCAGAAACTGCATGTGATTCAACTCCGTTTATGAAAGGGAAATCAACTCTAGCTCGCCTTACAAGAAACACACTCTGCTTTTGAGAAAGCAGCACTCTTCTACTCTACTGTGTTTCCTATATAGCCAGAACAGTCAGCTTGCTCAGAACTAAAGAACTGTGCTTCCTACACACAAGGGCCATATCTAATTCAACTCTGCTTAGGAAACTGACAAGAACAGTAGTTTCTCTTGCGTCCAATACACTGCATTTGCTGGGATACAGACGCGAGTGCTATTTGCAATGTGTATGGCCAATTGAGCACAATAGTGAATCTCCTTACCAGAAAACAACTCTTGCTGCTAGGACCAGAAATTGCATGTGATTCAACTCCGTTTATGAAAGGGAATTAAACTCTGGCTCGCCTTACAAGAAACACACTCTGCTTTTGAGAAAGCAGCACTCTTCTACTCTACTGTGTTTCCTATAGAGCCAGAACAGTCAGCTTGCTCAGAACCAAAGAACTGTGCTTCCTACACACAATGGCCATAACTAGTTCAACTCTGCTTAGGAAACTGACAAGAACAGTAGTTTCTCTTGCGTCCAATACAATGCACTTGCTGGGTACAGACGCGAGTGCTATTTGCACTGTGTATGGCCAAATGAGCACAAGAGTGACTCTCCTTACCAGAAAACAACTCTTGGTGCTAGGACCAGAAACTGCATGTGATTCAACTCCGTTTATGAAAGGGAATTCAACTCTAGCTTGCCTTACAAGAAACACACTCTGCTTTTGAGAAAGCAGCACTCTTCTACTCTACTGTGTTTCCTATATAGCCAGAACAGTCAGCTTGCTCAGAACTAAAGAACTGTGCTTCCTACACACAAGGGCCATATCTAATTCAACTCTGCTTAGGAAACTGACAAGAACAGTAGTTTCTCTTGCGTCCAATACACTGCATTTGCTGGGATAAGACGCGAGTGCTATTTGCACTGTGTATGGCCAAATGAGCACAATAGTGACTCTCCTTACCAGAAAACAACTCTTGGTGCTAGGACCAGAAACTGCATGTGATTCAACTCCGTTTATGAAAGGGAATCCAACTCTAGCTCGCCTTACAAGAAACACACTCTGCTTTTGAGAAAGCAGCACTCTTCTACTCTACTGTGTTTCCTATATAGCCAGAACAGTCAGCTTGCTCAGAACTAAAGAACTGTGCTTCCTACACACAAGGGCCATATCTAATTCAACTCTGCTTAGGAAACTGACAAGAACAGTAGTTTCTCTTGCGTCCAATACACTGCATTTGCTGGGATACAGACGCGAGTGCTATTTGCACTGTGTATGGCCAATTGAGCACAATAGTGAATCTCCTTACCAGAAAACAACTTTTGCTGCTAGGACCAGAAACTGCATGTGATTCAACTCCGTTTATGAAAGGGAATTAAACTCTGGCTCGCCTTACAAGAAACACACTCTGCTTTTGAGAAAGCAGCACTCTTCTACTCTACTGTGTTTCCTATATAGCCAGAACAGTCAGCTTGCTCAGAACTAAAGAACTGTGCTTCCTACACACAAGGGCCATATCTAATTCAACTCTGCTTAGGAAACTGACAAGAACAGTAGTTTCTCTTGCGTCCAATACACTGCATTTGCTGGGAACAGACGCGAGTGCTATTTGCACTGTGTATGGCCAATTGAGCACAATAGTGAATCTCCTTACCAGAAAACAACTCTTGCTGCTAGGACCAGAAATTGCATGTGATTCAACTCCGTTTATGAAAGGGAATTAAACTCTAGCTTGCCTTACAAGAAACACACTCTGCTTTTGAGAAAGCAGCACTCTTCTACTCTACTGTGTTTCCTATAGAGCCAGAACAGTCAGCTTGCTCAGAACCAAAGAACTGTGCTTCCTACACACAATGGCCATAACTAGTTCAACTCTGCTTAGGAAACTGACAAGAACAGTAGTTTCTCTTGCGTCCAATACAATGCACTTGCTGGGTACAGACGCGAGTGCTATTTGCACTGTGTATGGCCAAATGAGCACAAGAGTGACTCTCCTTACCAGAAAACAACTCTTGGTGCTAGGACCAGAAACTGCATGTGATTCAACTCCGTTTATGAAAGGGAATTCAACTCTAGCTTGCCTTACAAGAAACACACTCTGCTTTTGAGAAAGCAGCACTCTTCTACTCTACTGTGTTTCCTATATAGCCAGAACAGTCAGCTTGCTCAGAACTAAAGAACTGTGCTTCCTACACACAAGGGCCATATCTAATTCAACTCTGCTTAGGAAACTGACAAGAACAGTAGTTTCTCTTGCGTCCAATACACTGCATTTGCTGGGATAAGACGCGAGTGCTATTTGCAATGTGTATGGCCAATTGAGCACAATAGTGAATCTCCTTACCAGAAAACAACTTTTGCTGCTAGGACCAGAAACTGCATGTGATTCAACTCCGTTTATGAAAGGGAAATCAACTCTAGCTCGCCTTACAAGAAACACACTCTGCTTTTGAGAAAGCAGCACTCTTCTACTCTACTGTGTTTCCTATATAGCCAGAACAGTCAGCTTGCTCAGAACTAAAGAACTGTGCTTCCTACACACAAGGGCCATATCTAATTCAACTCTGCTTAGGAAACTGACAAGAACAGTAGTTTTTCTTGCGTCCAATACACTGCATTTGCTGTTATAAGACGCGAGGGCTATTTGCAATGTGTATGGCCAATTGAGCACAATAGTGAATCTCCTTACCAGAAAACAACTCTTGCTGCTAGGACCAGAAATTGCATGTGATTCAACTCCGTTTATGAAAGGGAATTAAACTCTGGCTCGCCTTACAAGAAACACACTCTGCTTTTGAGAAGCAGCACTCTTCTACTCTACTGTGTTTACTACAGAGCCAGAACAGTCAGCTTGCTCAGAACCAAAGAACTGTGCTTCCTAAACACAATGGACATAACTAGTTCAACTCTGCTTAGGAAACTGACAAGAACAGTAGTTTCTCTTGCGTCCAATACACTGCATTTGCTGGGATAAGACGCGAGTGCTATTTGCACTGTGTATGGACAAATGAGCACAATAGTGACTCTCCTTACCAGAAAACAACTCTTGGTGCTAGGACCAGAAACTGCATGTGATTCAACTCCGTTTATGAAAGGGAAATCAACTCTAGCTCGCCTTACAAGAAACACACTCTGCTTTAGAGAAAGCAGCACTCTTCTACTCTACTGTGTTTCCTATATAGCCAGAACTGTCAGCTTGCTCAGAACTAAAGAACTGTGCTTCCTACACAGAAGGGCAATATCTAATTCAACTCTGCTTAGGAAACTGACAAGAACAGTAGTTTCTCTTGCGTCCAATACACTGCATTTGCTGGGAACAGACGCGAGTGCTATTTGCACTGTGTATGGCCAATTGAGCACAATAGTGAATCTCCTTACCAGAAAACAACTCTTGCTGCTAGGACCAGAAATTGCATGTGATTCAACTCCGTTTATGAAAGGGAATTAAACTCTGGCTCGCCTTACAAGAAACACACTCTGCTTTTGAGAAAGCAGCACTCTTCTACTCTACTGTGTTTCCTATAGAGCCAGAACAGTCAGCTTGCTCAGAACCAAAGAACTGTGCTTCCTACACACAATGGCCATAACTAGTTCAACTCTGCTTAGGAAACTGACAAGAACAGTAGTTTCTCTTGCGTCCAATACAATGCACTTGCTGGGTACAGACGCGAGTGCTATTTGCACTGTGTATGGCCAAATGAGCACAAGAGTGACTCTCCTTACCAGAAAACAACTCTTGGTGCTAGGACCAGAAACTGCATGTGATTCAACTCCGTTTATGAAAGGGAATTCAACTCTAGCTTGCCTTACAAGAAACACACTCTGCTTTTGAGAAAGCAGCACTCTTCTACTCTACTGTGTTTCCTATATAGCCAGAACAGTCAGCTTGCTCAGAACTAAAGAACTGTGCTTCCTACACACAAGGGCCATATCTAATTCAACTCTGCTTAGGAAACTGACAAGAACAGTAGTTTCTCTTGCGTCCAATACACTGCATTTGCTGGGATAAGACGCGAGTGCTATTTGCACTGTGTATGGCCAATTGAGCACAATAGTGAATCTCCTTACCAGAAAACAACTTTTGCTGCTAGGACCAGAAACTGCATGTGATTCAACTCCGTTTATGAAAGGGAAATCAACTCTAGCTCGCCTTACAAGAAACACACTCTGCTTTAGAGAAAGCAGCACTCTTCTACTCTACTGTGTTTCCTATATAGCCAGAACTGTCAGCTTGCTCAGAACTAAAGAACTGTGCTTCCTACACACAAGGGCAATATCTAATTCAACTCTGCTTAGGAAACTGACAAGAACAGTAGTTTCTCTTGCGTCCAATACACTGCATTTGCTGGGAACAGACGCGAGTGCTATTTGCAATGTGTATGGCCAATTGAGCACAATAGTGAATCTCCTTACCAGAAAACAACTCTTGCTGCTAGGACCAGAAATTGCATGTGATTCAACTCCGTTTATGAAAGGGAATTAAACTCTGGCTCGCCTTACAAGAAACACACTCTGCTTTTGAGAAAGCAGCACTCTTCTACTCTACTGTGTTTCCTATAGAGCCAGAACAGTCAGCTTGCTCAGAATAAAGAACTGTGCTTCCTACACACAAGGGCCATATCTAATTCAACTCTGCTTAGGAAACTGACAAGAACAGTAGTTTCTCTTGCGTCCAATACACTGCATTTGCTGGGAACAGACGCGAGTGCTATTTGCAATGTGTATGGCCAATTGAGCACAATAGTGAATCTCCTTACCAGAAAACAACTTTTGCTGCTAGGACCAGAAACTGCATGTGATTCAACTCCGTTTATGAAAGGGAATTAAACTCTGGCTCGCCTTACAAGAAACACACTCTGCTTTTGAGAAAGCAGCACTCTTCTACTCTACTCTGTTTCCTACATAGCCAGAACAGTCAGCTTGCTCAGAACTGAAGAACTGTGCTTCCTACACACAAGGGCCATATCTAATTAAACTCTGTTTAGGAAACTGACAAGAACAGTAGTTTCTCTTGCGTCCAATACACTGCATTTGCTGGGAACAGACGCGAGTGCTATTTGCAATGTGTATGGCCAATTGAGCACAATAGTGAATCTCCTTACCAGAAAACAACCCTTGCTGCTAGGACCAGAAATTGCATGTGATTCAACTCCGTTTATGAAAGGGAATTAAACTCTGGCTCGCCTTACAAGAAACACACTCTGCTTTTGAGAAAGCAGCACTCTTCTACTCTACTGTGTTTGCTATAGAGCCAGAACAGTCAGCTTGCTCAGAACCAAAGAACTGTGCTTCCTACACACAATGGCCATAACTAGTTCAACTCTGCTTAGGAAACTGACAAGAACAGTAGTTTCTCTTGCGTCCAATACAATGCACTTGCTGGGTACAGACGCGAGTGCTATTTCACTGTGTATGGCCAAATGAGCACAAGAGTGACTCTCCTTACCAGAAAACAACTCTTGGTGCTAGGACCAGAAACTGCATGTGATTCAACTCCGTTTATGAAAGGGAATCCAACTCTAGCTTGCCTTACAAGAAACACACTCTGCTTTTGAGAAAGCAGCACTCTTCTACTCTACTGTGTTTCCTATATAGCCAGAACAGTCAGCTTGCTCAGAACTAAAGAACTGTGCTTCCTACACACAAGGGCCATATCTAATTCAACTCTGCTTAGGAAACTGACAAGAACAGTAGTTTCTCTTGCGTCCAATACACTGCATTTGCTGGGATAAGACGCGAGTGCTATTTGCACTGTGTATGGCCAATTGAGCACAATAGTGAATCTCCTTACCAGAAAACAACTTTTGCTGCTAGGACCAGAAACTGCATGTGATTCAACTCCGTTTATGAAAGGGAATTCAACTCTAGCTCGCCTTACAAGAAACACACTCTGCTTTAGAGAAAGCAGCACTCTTCTACTCTACTGTGTTTCCTATAGAGCCAGAACTGTCAGCTTGCTCAGAACTAAAGAACTGTGCTTCCTACACACAAGGCCAATATCTAATTCAACTCTGCTTAGGAAACTGACAAGAACAGTAGTTTCTCTTGCGTCCAATACAATGCACTTGCTGGGTACAGACGCGAGTGCTATTTGCACTGTGTATGGCCAAATGAGCACAAGAGTGACTCTCCTTACCAGAAAACAACTCTTGGTGCTAGGACCAGAAACTGCATGTGATTCAACTCCGTTTATGAAAGGGAATTCAACTCTAGCTTGCCTTACAAGAAACACACTCTGCTTTTGAGAAAGCAGCACTCTTCTACTCTACTGTGTTTCCTATAGAGCCAGAACAGTCAGCTTGCTCAGAACTAAAGAACTGTGCTTCCTACACACAAGGGCCATATCTAATTCAACTCTGCTTAGGAAACTGACAAGAACAGTAGTTTCTCTTGCGTCCAATACACTGCATTTGCTGGGAACAGACGCGAGTGCTATTTGCAATGTGTATGGCCAATTGAGCACAATAGTGAATCTCCTTACCAGAAAACAACTTTTGCTGCTAGGACCAGAAACTGCATGTGATTCAACTCCGTTTATGAAAGGGAAATCAACTCTAGCTCGCCTTACAAGAAACACACTCTGCTTTAGAGAAAGCAGCACTCTTCTACTCTACTGTGTTTCCTATATAGCCAGAACAGTCAGCTTGCTCAGAACTAAAGAACTGTGCTTCCTACACACAAGGGCCATATCTAATTCAACTCTGCTTAGGAAACTGACAAGAACAGTAGTTTTTCTTGCGTCCAATACACTGCATTTGCTGTTATAAGACGCGAGGGCTATTTGCAATGTGTATGGCCAATTGAGCACAATAGTGAATCTCCTTACCAGAAAACAACTCTTGCTGCTAGGACCAGAAATTGCATGTGATTCAACTCCGTTTATGAAAGGGAATTAAACTCTGGCTCGCCTTACAAGAAACACACTCTGCTTTTGAGAAGCAGCACTCTTCTACTCTACTGTGTTTACTACAGAGCCAGAACAGTCAGCTTGCTCAGAACCAAAGAACTGTGCTTCCTAAACACAATGGACATAACTAGTTCAACTCTGCTTAGGAAACTGACAAGAACAGTAGTTTCTCTTGCGTCCAATACACTGCATTTGCTGGGATAAGACGCGAGTGCTATTTGCACTGTGTATGGACAAATGAGCACAATAGTGACTCTCCTTACCAGAAAACAACTCTTGGTGCTAGGACCAGAAACTGCATGTGATTCAACTCCGTTTATGAAAGGGAAATCAACTCTAGCTCGCCTTACAAGAAACACACTCTGCTTTAGAGAAAGCAGCACTCTTCTACTCTACTGTGTTTCCTATATAGCCAGAACTGTCAGCTTGCTCAGAACTAAAGAACTGTGCTTCCTACACACAAGGGCAATATCTAATTCAACTCTGCTTAGGAAACTGACAAGAACAGTAGTTTCTCTTGCGTCCAATACACTGCATTTGCTGGGAACAGACGCGAGTGCTATTTGCAATGTGTATGGCCAATTGAGCACAATAGTGAATCTCCTTACCAGAAAACAACTCTTGCTGCTAGGACCAGAAATTGCATGTGATTCAACTCCGTTTATGAAAGGGAATTAAACTCTGGCTCGCCTTACAAGAAACACACTCTGCTTTTGAGAAAGCAGCACTCTTCTACTCTACTGTGTTTCCTATAGAGCCAGAACAGTCAGCTTGCTCAGAACCAAAGAACTGTGCTTCCTACACACAATGGCCATAACTAGTTCAACTCTGCTTAGGAAACTGACAAGAACAGTAGTTTCTCTTGCGTCCAATACAATGCACTTGCTGGGTACAGACGCGAGTGCTATTTGCACTGTGTATGGCCAAATGAGCACAAGAGTGACTCTCCTTACCAGAAAACAACTCTTGGTGCTAGGACCAGAAACTGCATGTGATTCAACTCCGTTTATGAAAGGGAATTCAACTCTAGCTTGCCTTACAAGAAACACACTCTGCTTTTGAGAAAGCAGCACTCTTCTACTCTACTGTGTTTCCTATATAGCCAGAACAGTCAGCTTGCTCAGAACTAAAGAACTGTGCTTCCTACACACAAGGGCCATATCTAATTCAACTCTGCTTAGGAAACTGACAAGAACAGTAGTTTCTCTTGCGTCCAATACACTGCATTTGCTGGGATAAGACGCGAGTGCTATTTGCACTGTGTATGGCCAATTGAGCACAATAGTGAATCTCCTTACCAGAAAACAACTTTTGCTGCTAGGACCAGAAACTGCATGTGATTCAACTCCGTTTATGAAAGGGAAATCAACTCTAGCTCGCCTTACAAGAAACACACTCTGCTTTAGAGAAAGCAGCACTCTTCTACTCTACTGTGTTTCCTATATAGCCAGAACTGTCAGCTTGCTCAGAACTAAAGAACTGTGCTTCCTACACACAAGGGCAATATCTAATTCAACTCTGCTTAGGAAACTGACAAGAACAGTAGTTTCTCTTGCGTCCAATACACTGCATTTGCTGGGAACAGACGCGAGTGCTATTTGCAATGTGTATGGCCAATTGAGCACAATAGTGAATCTCCTTACCAGAAAACAACTCTTGCTGCTAGGACCAGAAATTGCATGTGATTCAACTCCGTTTATGAAAGGGAATTAAACTCTGGCTCGCCTTACAAGAAACACACTCTGCTTTTGAGAAAGCAGCACTCTTCTACTCTACTGTGTTTCCTATAGAGCCAGAACAGTCAGCTTGCTCAGAAGCAAAGAACTGTGCTTCCTACACACAATGGCCATAACTAGTTCAACTCTGCTTAGGAAACTGACAAGAACAGTAGTTTCTCTTGCGTCCAATACACTGCATTTGCTGGGATACAGACGCGAGTGCTATTTGCACTGTGTATGGCCAAATGAGCACAATAGTGACTCTCCTTACCAGAAAACAACTTTTGCTGCTAGGACCAGAAACTGCATGTGATTCAACTCCGTTTATGAAAGGGAATTAAACTCTGGCTCGCCTTACAAGAAACACACTCTGCTTTTGAGAAAGCAGCACTCTTCTACTCTACTCTGTTTCCTACATAGCCAGAACAGTCAGCTTGCTCAGAACTGAAGAACTGTGCTTCCTACACACAAGGGCCATATCTAATTAAACTCTGTTTAGGAAACTGACAAGAACAGTAGTTTCTCTTGCGTCCAATACACTGCATTTGCTGGGAACAGACGCGAGTGCTATTTGCAATGTGTATGGCCAATTGAGCACAATAGTGAATCTCCTTACCAGAAAACAACCCTTGCTGCTAGGACCAGAAATTGCATGTGATTCAACTCCGTTTATGAAAGGGAATTAAACTCTGGCTCGCCTTACAAGAAACACACTCTGCTTTTGAGAAAGCAGCACTCTTCTACTCTACTGTGTTTGCTATAGAGCCAGAACAGTCAGCTTGCTCAGAACCAAAGAACTGTGCTTCCTACACACAATGGCCATAACTAGTTCAACTCTGCTTAGGAAACTGACAAGAACAGTAGTTTCTCTTGCGTCCAATACAATGCACTTGCTGGGTACAGACGCGAGTGCTATTTCACTGTGTATGGCCAAATGAGCACAAGAGTGACTCTCCTTACCAGAAAACAACTCTTGGTGCTAGGACCAGAAACTGCATGTGATTCAACTCCGTTTATGAAAGGGAATCCAACTCTAGCTTGCCTTACAAGAAACACACTCTGCTTTTGAGAAAGCAGCACTCTTCTACTCTACTGTGTTTCCTATATAGCCAGAACAGTCAGCTTGCTCAGAACTAAAGAACTGTGCTTCCTACACACAAGGGCCATATCTAATTCAACTCTGCTTAGGAAACTGACAAGAACAGTAGTTTCTCTTGCGTCCAATACACTGCATTTGCTGGGATAAGACGCGAGTGCTATTTGCACTGTGTATGGCCAATTGAGCACAATAGTGAATCTCCTTACCAGAAAACAACTCTTGCTGCTAGGACCAGAAACTGCATGTGATTCAACTCCGTTTATGAAAGGGAAATCAACTCTAGCTCGCCTTACAAGAAACACACTCTGCTTTTAGAGAAAGCAGCACTCTTCTACTCTACTGTGTTTCCTATAGAGCCAGAACTGTCAGCTTGCTCAGAACTAAAGAACTGTGCTTCCTACACACAAGGTCAATATCTAATTCAACTCTGCTTAGGAAACTGACAAGAACAGTAGTTTCTCTTGCGTCCAATACAATGCACTTGCTGGGTACAGACGCGAGTGCTATTTGCACTGTGTATGGCCAAATGAGCACAAGAGTGACTCTCCTTACCAGAAAACAACTCTTGGTGCTAGGACCAGAAACTGCATGTGATTCAACTCCGTTTATGAAAGGGAATTCAACTCTAGCTTGCCTTACAAGAAACACACTCTGCTTTTGAGAAAGCAGCACTCTTCTACTCTACTGTGTTTCCTATATAGCCAGAACAGTCAGCTTGCTCAGAACTAAAGAACTGTGCTTCCTACACACAAGGGCCATATCTAATTCAACTCTGCTTAGGAAACTGACAAGAACAGTAGTTTCTCTTGCGTCCAATACACTGCATTTGCTGGGATAAGACGCGAGTGCTATTTGCACTGTGTATGGCCAATTGAGCACAATAGTGAATCTCCTTACCAGAAAACAACTTTTGCTGCTAGGACCAGAAACTGCATGTGATTCAACTCCGTTTATGAAAGGGAAATCAACTCTAGCTCGCCTTACAAGAAACACACTCTGCTTTAGAGAAAGCAGCACTCTTCTACTCTACTGTGTTTCCTATATAGCCAGAACAGTCAGCTTGCTCAGAACTAAAGAACTGTGCTTCCTACACACAAGGGCCATATCTAATTCAACTCTGCTTAGGAAACTGACAAGAACAGTAGTTTTTCTTGCGTCCAATACACTGCATTTGCTGTTATAAGACGCGAGGGCTATTTGCAATGTGTATGGCCAATTGAGCACAATAGTGAATCTCCTTACCAGAAAACAACTCTTGCTGCTAGGACCAGAAATTGCATGTGATTCAACTCCGTTTATGAAAGGGAATTAAACTCTGGCTCGCCTTACAAGAAACACACTCTGCTTTTGAGAAGCAGCACTCTTCTACTCTACTGTGTTTACTACAGAGCCAGAACAGTCAGCTTGCTCAGAACCAAAGAACTGTGCTTCCTAAACACAATGGACATAACTAGTTCAACTCTGCTTAGGAAACTGACAAGAACAGTAGTTTCTCTTGCGTCCAATACACTGCATTTGCTGGGATAAGACGCGAGTGCTATTTGCACTGTGTATGGACAAATGAGCACAATAGTGACTCTCCTTACCAGAAAACAACTCTTGGTGCTAGGACCAGAAACTGCATGTGATTCAACTCCGTTTATGAAAGGGAAATCAACTCTAGCTCGCCTTACAAGAAACACACTCTGCTTTAGAGAAAGCAGCACTCTTCTACTCTACTGTGTTTCCTATATAGCCAGAACTGTCAGCTTGCTCAGAACTAAAGAACTGTGCTTCCTACACACAAGGGCAATATCTAATTCAACTCTGCTTAGGAAACTGACAAGAACAGTAGTTTCTCTTGCGTCCAATACACTGCATTTGCTGGGAACAGACGCGAGTGCTATTTGCAATGTGTATGGCCAATTGAGCACAATAGTGAATCTCCTTACCAGAAAACAACTCTTGCTGCTAGGACCAGAAATTGCATGTGATTCAACTCCGTTTATGAAAGGGAATTAAACTCTGGCTCGCCTTACAAGAAACACACTCTGCTTTTGAGAAAGCAGCACTCTTCTACTCTACTGTGTTTCCTATAGAGCCAGAACAGTCAGCTTGCTCAGAACTAAAGAACTGTGCTTCCTACACACAAGGGCCATATCTAATTCAACTCTGCTTAGGAAACTGACAAGAACAGTAGTTTCTCTTGCGTCCAATACACTGCATTTGCTGGGAACAGACGCGAGTGCTATTTGCAATGTGTATGGCCAATTGAGCACAATAGTGAATCTCCTTACCAGAAAACAACTCTTGCTGCTAGGACCAGAAACTGCATGTGATTCAACTCCGTTTATGAAAGGGAATTAAACTCTGGCTCGCCTTACAAGAAACACACTCTGCTTTTGAGAAAGCAGCACTCTTCTACTCTACTCTGTTTCCTACATAGCCAGAACAGTCAGCTTGCTCAGAACTGAAGAACTGTGCTTCCTACACACAAGGGCCATATCTAATTCAACTCTGCTTAGGAAACTGACAAGAACAGTAGTTTCTCTTGCGTCCAATACACTGCATTTGCTGGGAACAGACGCGAGTGCTATTTGCAATGTGTATGGCCAATTGAGCACAATAGTGAATCTCCTTACCAGAAAACAACTTTTGCTGCTAGGACCAGAAACTGCATGTGATTCAACTCCGTTTATGAAAGGGAATTAAACTCTGGCTCGCCTTACAAGAAACACACTCTGCTTTTGAGAAAGCAGCACTCTTCTACTCTACTGTGTTTCCTATAGAGCCAGAACAGTCAGCTTGCTCAGAACTAAAGAACTGTGCTTCCTACACACAAGGGCCATATCTAATTCAACTCTGCTTAGGAAACTGACAAGAACAGTAGTTTCTCTTGCGTCCAATACAATGCACTTGCTGGGTACAGACGCGAGTGCTATTTGCACTGTGTATGGCCAAATGAGCACAAGAGTGACTCTCCTTACCAGAAAACAACTCTTGGTGCTAGGACCAGAAACTGCATGTGATTCAACTCCGTTTATGAAAGGGAATTCAACTCTAGCTTGCCTTACAAGAAACACACTCTGCTTTTGAGAAAGCAGCACTCTTCTACTCTACTGTGTTTCCTATATAGCCAGAACAGTCAGCTTGCTCAGAACTAAAGAACTGTGCTTCCTACACACAAGGGCCATATCTAATTCAACTCTGCTTAGGAAACTGACAAGAACAGTAGTTTTTCTTGCGTCCAATACACTGCATTTGCTGTTATAAGACGCGAGGGCTATTTGCAATGTGTATGGCCAATTGAGCACAATAGTGAATCTCCTTACCAGAAAACAACTCTTGCTGCTAGGACCAGAAATTGCATGTGATTCAACTCCGTTTATGAAAGGGAATTAAACTCTGGCTCGCCTTACAAGAAACACACTCTGCTTTTGAGAAGCAGCACTCTTCTACTCTACTGTGTTTACTACAGAGCCAGAACAGTCAGCTTGCTCAGAACCAAAGAACTGTGCTTCCTAAACACAATGGACATAACTAGTTCAACTCTGCTTAGGAAACTGACAAGAACAGTAGTTTCTCTTGCGTCCAATACACTGCATTTGCTGGGATAAGACGCGAGTGCTATTTGCACTGTGTATGGCCAAATGAGCACAATAGTGACTCTCCTTACCAGAAAACAACTCTTGGTGCTAGGACCAGAAACTGCATGTGATTCAACTCCGTTTATGAAAGGGAATTCAACTCTAGCTCGCCTTACAAGAAACACACTCTGCTTTAGAGAAAGCAGCACTCTTCTACTCTACTGTGTTTCCTATATAGCCAGAACAGTCAGCTTGCTCAGAACTAAAGAACTGTGCTTCCTACACACAAGGGCCATATCTAATTCAACTCTGCTTAGGAAACTGACAAGAACAGTAGTTTCTCTTGCGTCCAATACACTGCATTTGCTGGGAACAGACGCGAGTGCTATTTGCACTGTGTATGGCCAATTGAGCACAATAGTGAATCTCCTTACCAGAAAACAACTCTTGCTGCTAGGACCAGAAACTGCATGTGATTCAACTCCGTTTATGAAAGGGAATTCAACTCTAGCTCGCCTTACAAGAAACACACTCTGCTTTTGAGAAAGCAGCACTCTTCTACTCTACTGTGTTTCCTATAGAGCCAGAACAGTCAGCTTGCTCAGAACCAAAGAACTGTGCTTCCTACACACAAGGGCCATATCTAATTCAACTCTGCTTAGGAAACTGACAAGAACAGTAGTTTCTCTTGCGTCCAATACAATGCACTTGCTGGGTACAGACGCGAGTGCTATTTGCACTGTGTATGGCCAAATGAGCACAAGAGTGACTCTCCTTACCAGAAAACAACTCTTGGTGCTAGGACCAGAAACTGCATGTGATTCAACTCCGTTTATGAAAGGGAATTCAACTCTAGCTTGCCTTACAAGAAACACACTCTGCTTTTGAGAAAGCAGCACTCTTCTACTCTACTGTGTTTCCTATATAGCCAGAACAGTCAGCTTGCTCAGAACTAAAGAACTGTGCTTCCTACACACAAGGGCCATATCTAATTCAACTCTGCTTAGGAAACTGACAAGAACAGTAGTTTCTCTTGCGTCCAATACACTGCATTTGCTGGGATAAGACGCGAGTGCTATTTGCACTGTGTATGGCCAATTGAGCACAATAGTGAATCTCCTTACCAGAAAACAACTTTTGCTGCTAGGACCAGAAACTGCATGTGATTCAACTCCGTTTATGAAAGGGAAATCAACTCTAGCTCGCCTTACAAGAAACACACTCTGCTTTAGAGAAAGCAGCACTCTTCTACTCTACTGTGTTTCCTATATAGCCAGAACTGTCAGCTTGCTCAGAACTAAAGAACTGTGCTTCCTACACACAAGGGCAATATCTAATTCAACTCTGCTTAGGAAACTGACAAGAACAGTAGTTTCTCTTGCGTCCAATACACTGCATTTGCTGGGAACAGACGCGAGTGCTATTTGCAATGTGTATGGCCAATTGAGCACAATAGTGAATCTCCTTACCAGAAAACAACTCTTGCTGCTAGGACCAGAAATTGCATGTGATTCAACTCCGTTTATGAAAGGGAATTAAACTCTGGCTCGCCTTACAAGAAACACACTCTGCTTTTGAGAAAGCAGCACTCTTCTACTCTACTGTGTTTCCTATAGAGCCAGAACAGTCAGCTTGCTCAGAATAAAGAACTGTGCTTCCTACACACAAGGGCCATATCTAATTCAACTCTGCTTAGGAAACTGACAAGAACAGTAGTTTCTCTTGCGTCCAATACACTGCATTTGCTGGGAACAGACGCGAGTGCTATTTGCAATGTGTATGGCCAATTGAGCACAATAGTGAATCTCCTTACCAGAAAACAACTTTTGCTGCTAGGACCAGAAACTGCATGTGATTCAACTCCGTTTATGAAAGGGAATTAAACTCTGGCTCGCCTTACAAGAAACACACTCTGCTTTTGAGAAAGCAGCACTCTTCTACTCTACTGTGTTTCCTATATAGCCAGAACAGTCAGCTTGCTCAGAACTAAAGAACTGTGCTTCCTACACACAAGGGCCATATCTAATTCAACTCTGCTTAGGAAACTGACAAGAACAGTAGTTTTTCTTGCGTCCAATACACTGCATTTGCTGTTATAAGACGCGAGGGCTATTTGCAATGTGTATGGCCAATTGAGCACAATAGTGAATCTCCTTACCAGAAAACAACTCTTGCTGCTAGGACCAGAAATTGCATGTGATTCAACTCCGTTTATGAAAGGGAATTAAACTCTGGCTCGCCTTACAAGAAACACACTCTGCTTTTGAGAAGCAGCACTCTTCTACTCTACTGTGTTTACTACAGAGCCAGAACAGTCAGCTTGCTCAGAACCAAAGAACTGTGCTTCCTAAACACAATGGACATAACTAGTTCAACTCTGCTTAGGAAACTGACAAGAACAGTAGTTTCTCTTGCGTCCAATACACTGCATTTGCTGGGAACAGACGCGAGTGCTATTTGCACTGTGTATGGCCAAATGAGCACAATAGTGACTCTCCTTACCAGAAAACAACTCTTGGTGCTAGGACCAGAAACTGCATGTGATTCAACTCCGTTTATGAAAGGGAATTCAACTCTAGCTCGCCTTACAAGAAACACACTCTGCTTTTGAGAAAGCAGCACTCTTCTACTCTACTGTGTTTCCTATATAGCCAGAACAGTCAGCTTGCTCAGAACTAAAGAACTGTGCTTCCTACACACAAGGGCCATATCTAATTCAACTCTGCTTAGGAAACTGACAAGAACAGTAGTTTCTCTTGCGTCCAATACACTGCATTTGCTGGGTACAGACGCGAGTGCTATTTGCACTGTGTATGGCCAATTGAGCACAATAGTGAATCTCCTTACCAGAAAACAACTCTTGCTGCTAGGACCAGAAACTGCATGTGATTCAACTCCGTTTATGAAAGGGAATTCAACTCTAGCTCGCCTTACAAGAAACACACTCTGCTTTTGAGAAAGCAGCACTCTTCTACTCTACTGTGTTTCCTATATAGCCAGAACAGTCAGCTTGCTCAGAACTAAAGAACTGTGCTTCCTACACACAAGGGCCATATCTAATTCAACTCTGCTTAGGAAACTGACAAGAACAGTAGTTTCTCTTGCGTCCAATACACTGCATTTGCTGGGAACAGACGCGAGTGCTATTTGCAATGTGTATGGCCAATTGAGCACAATAGTGAATCTCCTTACCAGAAAACAACTTTTGCTGCTAGGACCAGAAACTGCATGTGATTCAACTCCGTTTATGAAAGGGAATTCAACTCTAGCTCGCCTTACAAGAAACACACTCTGCTTTTGAGAAAGCAGCACTCTTCTACTCTACTGTGTTTCCTATATAGCCAGAACAGTCAGCTTGCTCAGAACTAAAGAACTGTGCTTCCTACACACAAGGGCCATATCTAATTCAACTCTGCTTAGGAAACTGACAAGAACAGTAGTTTCTCTTGCGTCCAATACACTGCATTTGCTGGGAACAGACGCGAGTGCTATTTGCAATGTGTATGGCCAATTGAGCACAATAGTGAATCTCCTTACCAGAAAACAACTCTTGCTGCTAGGACCAGAAATTGCATGTGATTCAACTCCGTTTATGAAAGGGAATTAAACTCTGGCTCGCCTTACAAGAAACACACTCTGCTTTTGAGAAAGCAGCACTCTTCTACTCTACTGTGTTTCCTATAGAGCCAGAACAGTCAGCTTGCTCAGAATAAAGAACTGTGCTTCCTACACACAAGGGCCATATCTAATTCAACTCTGCTTAGGAAACTGACAAGAACAGTAGTTTCTCTTGCGTCCAATACACTGCATTTGCTGGGAACAGACGCGAGTGCTATTTGCAATGTGTATGGCCAATTGAGCACAATAGTGAATCTCCTTACCAGAAAACAACTCTTGCTGCTAGGACCAGAAACTGCATGTGATTCAACTCCGTTTATGAAAGGGAATTCAACTCTAGCTTGCCTTACAAGAAACACACTCTGCTTTTGAGAAAGCAGCACTCTTCTACTCTACTGTGTTTCCTATATAGCCAGAACAGTCAGCTTGCTCAGAACTAAAGAACTGTGCTTCCTACACACAAGGGCCATATCTAATTCAACTCTGCTTAGGAAACTGACAAGAACAGTAGTTTTTCTTGCGTCCAATACACTGCATTTGCTGTTATAAGACGCGAGGGCTATTTGCAATGTGTATGGCCAATTGAGCACAATAGTGAATCTCCTTACCAGAAAACAACTCTTGCTGCTAGGACCAGAAATTGCATGTGATTCAACTCCGTTTATGAAAGGGAATTAAACTCTGGCTCGCCTTACAAGAAACACACTCTGCTTTTGAGAAGCAGCACTCTTCTACTCTACTGTGTTTACTACAGAGCCAGAACAGTCAGCTTGCTCAGAACCAAAGAACTGTGCTTCCTAAACACAATGGACATAACTAGTTCAACTCTGCTTAGGAAACTGACAAGAACAGTAGTTTCTCTTGCGTCCAATACACTGCATTTGCTGGGATAAGACGCGAGTGCTATTTGCACTGTGTATGGACAAATGAGCACAATAGTGACTCTCCTTACCAGAAAACAACTCTTGGTGCTAGGACCAGAAACTGCATGTGATTCAACTCCGTTTATGAAAGGGAAATCAACTCTAGCTCGCCTTACAAGAAACACACTCTGCTTTAGAGAAAGCAGCACTCTTCTACTCTACTGTGTTTCCTATATAGCCAGAACTGTCAGCTTGCTCAGAACTAAAGAACTGTGCTTCCTACACAGAAGGGCAATATCTAATTCAACTCTGCTTAGGAAACTGACAAGAACAGTAGTTTCTCTTGCGTCCAATACAC
This sequence comes from Peromyscus californicus insignis, assembly GCF_007827085.1. Lineage (NCBI taxonomy): Eukaryota > Metazoa > Chordata > Mammalia > Rodentia > Cricetidae > Peromyscus > Peromyscus californicus. The sequence continues at coordinate 6,079 of NW_026294417.1, read as the reverse complement.
TGCATTTGCTGGGAACAGACGCGAGTGCTATTTGCACTGTGTATGGCCAATTGAGCACAATAGTGAATCTCCTTACCAGAAAACAACTCTTGCTGCTAGGACCAGAAATTGCATGTGATTCAACTCCGTTTATGAAAGGGAATTAAACTCTGGCTCGCCTTACAAGAAACACACTCTGCTTTTGAGAAAGCAGCACTCTTCTACTCTACTGTGTTTCCTATAGAGCCAGAACAGTCAGCTTGCTCAGAACCAAAGAACTGTGCTTCCTACACACAATGGCCATAACTAGTTCAACTCTGCTTAGGAAACTGACAAGAACAGTAGTTTCTCTTGCGTCCAATACAATGCACTTGCTGGGTACAGACGCGAGTGCTATTTGCACTGTGTATGGCCAAATGAGCACAAGAGTGACTCTCCTTACCAGAAAACAACTCTTGGTGCTAGGACCAGAAACTGCATGTGATTCAACTCCGTTTATGAAAGGGAATTCAACTCTAGCTTGCCTTACAAGAAACACACTCTGCTTTTGAGAAAGCAGCACTCTTCTACTCTACTGTGTTTCCTATATAGCCAGAACAGTCAGCTTGCTCAGAACTAAAGAACTGTGCTTCCTACACACAAGGGCCATATCTAATTCAACTCTGCTTAGGAAACTGACAAGAACAGTAGTTTCTCTTGCGTCCAATACACTGCATTTGCTGGGATAAGACGCGAGTGCTATTTGCACTGTGTATGGCCAATTGAGCACAATAGTGAATCTCCTTACCAGAAAACAACTTTTGCTGCTAGGACCAGAAACTGCATGTGATTCAACTCCGTTTATGAAAGGGAAATCAACTCTAGCTCGCCTTACAAGAAACACACTCTGCTTTAGAGAAAGCAGCACTCTTCTACTCTACTGTGTTTCCTATATAGCCAGAACTGTCAGCTTGCTCAGAACTAAAGAACTGTGCTTCCTACCCACAAGGGCAATATCTAATTCAACTCTGCTTAGGAAACTGACAAGAACAGTAGTTTCTCTTGCGTCCAATACACTGCATTTGCTGGGAACAGACGCGAGTGCTATTTGCAATGTGTATGGCCAATTGAGCACAATAGTGAATCTCCTTACCAGAAAACAACTCTTGCTGCTAGGACCAGAAATTGCATGTGATTCAACTCCGTTTATGAAAGGGAATTAAACTCTGGCTCGCCTTACAAGAAACACACTCTGCTTTTGAGAAAGCAGCACTCTTCTACTCTACTGTGTTTCCTATAGAGCCAGAACAGTCAGCTTGCTCAGAATAAAGAACTGTGCTTCCTACACACAAGGGCCATATCTAATTCAACTCTGCTTAGGAAACTGACAAGAACAGTAGTTTCTCTTGCGTCCAATACACTGCATTTGCTGGGAACAGACGCGAGTGCTATTTGCAATGTGTATGGCCAATTGAGCACAATAGTGAATCTCCTTACCAGAAAACAACTTTTGCTGCTAGGACCAGAAACTGCATGTGATTCAACTCCGTTTATGAAAGGGAATTAAACTCTGGCTCGCCTTACAAGAAACACACTCTGCTTTTGAGAAAGCAGCACTCTTCTACTCTACTCTGTTTCCTACATAGCCAGAACAGTCAGCTTGCTCAGAACTGAAGAACTGTGCTTCCTACACACAAGGGCCATATCTAATTAAACTCTGTTTAGGAAACTGACAAGAACAGTAGTTTCTCTTGCGTCCAATACACTGCATTTGCTGGGAACAGACGCGAGTGCTATTTGCAATGTGTATGGCCAATTGAGCACAATAGTGAATCTCCTTACCAGAAAACAACCCTTGCTGCTAGGACCAGAAATTGCATGTGATTCAACTCCGTTTATGAAAGGGAATTAAACTCTGGCTCGCCTTACAAGAAACACACTCTGCTTTTGAGAAAGCAGCACTCTTCTACTCTACTGTGTTTGCTATAGAGCCAGAACAGTCAGCTTGCTCAGAACCAAAGAACTGTGCTTCCTACACACAATGGCCATAACTAGTTCAACTCTGCTTAGGAAACTGACAAGAACAGTAGTTTCTCTTGCGTCCAATACAATGCACTTGCTGGGTACAGACGCGAGTGCTATTTCACTGTGTATGGCCAAATGAGCACAAGAGTGACTCTCCTTACCAGAAAACAACTCTTGGTGCTAGGACCAGAAACTGCATGTGATTCAACTCCGTTTATGAAAGGGAATCCAACTCTAGCTTGCCTTACAAGAAACACACTCTGCTTTTGAGAAAGCAGCACTCTTCTACTCTACTGTGTTTCCTATAGAGCCAGAACAGTCAGCTTGCTCAGAACTAAAGAACTGTGCTTCCTACACACAAGGGCCATATCTAATTCAACTCTGCTTAGGAAACTGACAAGAACAGTAGTTTCTCTTGCGTCCAATACACTGCATTTGCTGGGAACAGACGCGAGTGCTATTTGCAATGTGTATGGCCAATTGAGCACAATAGTGAATCTCCTTACCAGAAAACAACTTTTGCTGCTAGGACCAGAAACTGCATGTGATTCAACTCCGTTTATGAAAGGGAAATCAACTCTAGCTCGCCTTACAAGAAACACACTCTGCTTTAGAGAAAGCAGCACTCTTCTACTCTACTGTGTTTCCTATATAGCCAGAACAGTCAGCTTGCTCAGAACTAAAGAACTGTGCTTCCTACACACAAGGGCCATATCTAATTCAACTCTGCTTAGGAAACTGACAAGAACAGTAGTTTTTCTTGCGTCCAATACACTGCATTTGCTGTTATAAGACGCGAGGGCTATTTGCAATGTGTATGGCCAATTGAGCACAATAGTGAATCTCCTTACCAGAAAACAACTCTTGCTGCTAGGACCAGAAATTGCATGTGATTCAACTCCGTTTATGAAAGGGAATTAAACTCTGGCTCGCCTTACAAGAAACACACTCTGCTTTTGAGAAGCAGCACTCTTCTACTCTACTGTGTTTACTACAGAGCCAGAACAGTCAGCTTGCTCAGAACCAAAGAACTGTGCTTCCTAAACACAATGGACATAACTAGTTCAACTCTGCTTAGGAAACTGACAAGAACAGTAGTTTCTCTTGCGTCCAATACACTGCATTTGCTGGGATAAGACGCGAGTGCTATTTGCACTGTGTATGGACAAATGAGCACAATAGTGACTCTCCTTACCAGAAAACAACTCTTGGTGCTAGGACCAGAAACTGCATGTGATTCAACTCCGTTTATGAAAGGGAAATCAACTCTAGCTCGCCTTACAAGAAACACACTCTGCTTTAGAGAAAGCAGCACTCTTCTACTCTACTGTGTTTCCTATATAGCCAGAACTGTCAGCTTGCTCAGAACTAAAGAACTGTGCTTCCTACACAGAAGGGCAATATCTAATTCAACTCTGCTTAGGAAACTGACAAGAACAGTAGTTTCTCTTGCGTCCAATACACTGCATTTGCTGGGAACAGACGCGAGTGCTATTTGCAATGTGTATGGCCAATTGAGCACAATAGTGAATCTCCTTACCAGAAAACAACTCTTGCTGCTAGGACCAGAAATTGCATGTGATTCAACTCCGTTTATGAAAGGGAATTAAACTCTGGTTCGCCTTACAAGAAACACACTCTGCTTTTGAGAAAGCAGCACTCTTCTACTCTACTGTGTTTCCTATAGAGCCAGAACAGTCAGCTTGCTCAGAACCAAAGAACTGTGCTTCCTACACACAATGGCCATAACTAGTTCAACTCTGCTTAGGAAACTGACAAGAACAGTAGTTTCTCTTGCGTCCAATACAATGCACTTGCTGGGTACAGACGCGAGTGCTATTTGCACTGTGTATGGCCAAATGAGCACAAGAGTGACTCTCCTTACCAGAAAACAACTCTTGGTGCTAGGACCAGAAACTGCATGTGATTCAACTCCGTTTATGAAAGGGAATTCAACTCTAGCTTGCCTTACAAGAAACACACTCTGCTTTTGAGAAAGCAGCACTCTTCTACTCTACTGTGTTTCCTATATAGCCAGAACAGTCAGCTTGCTCAGAACTAAAGAACTGTGCTTCCTACACACAAGGGCCATATCTAATTCAACTCTGCTTAGGAAACTGACAAGAACAGTAGTTTCTCTTGCGTCCAATACACTGCATTTGCTGGGATAAGACGCGAGTGCTATTTGCACTGTGTATGGCCAATTGAGCACAATAGTGAATCTCCTTACCAGAAAACAACTTTTGCTGCTAGGACCAGAAACTGCATGTGATTCAACTCCGTTTATGAAAGGGAAATCAACTCTAGCTCGCCTTACAAGAAACACACTCTGCTTTAGAGAAAGCAGCACTCTTCTACTCTACTGTGTTTCCTATATAGCCAGAACTGTCAGCTTGCTCAGAACTAAAGAACTGTGCTTCCTACACACAAGGGCAATATCTAATTCAACTCTGCTTAGGAAACTGACAAGAACAGTAGTTTCTCTTGCGTCCAATACACTGCATTTGCTGGGAACAGACGCGAGTGCTATTTGCAATGTGTATGGCCAATTGAGCACAATAGTGAATCTCCTTACCAGAAAACAACTCTTGCTGCTAGGACCAGAAATTGCATGTGATTCAACTCCGTTTATGAAAGGGAATTAAACTCTGGCTCGCCTTACAAGAAACACACTCTGCTTTTGAGAAAGCAGCACTCTTCTACTCTACTGTGTTTCCTATAGAGCCAGAACAGTCAGCTTGCTCGGAAGCAAAGAACTGTGCTTTCTAAACACAATGGCCATAACTAGTTCAACTCTGCTTAGGAAACTGACAAGAACAGTAGTTTCTCTTGCGTCCAATACACTGCATTTGCTGGGATAAGACGCGAGTGCTATTTGCACTGTGTATGGCCAAATGAGCACAAGAGTGACTCTCCTTACCAGAAAACAACTTTTGCTGCTAGGACCAGAAACTGCATGTGATTCAACTCCGTTTATGAAAGGGAATTAAACTCTGGCTCGCCTTACAAGAAACACACTCTGCTTTTGAGAAAGCAGCACTCTTCTACTCTACTCTGTTTCCTACATAGCCAGAACAGTCAGCTTGCTCAGAACTGAAGAACTGTGCTTCCTACACACAAGGGCCATATCTAATTAAACTCTGTTTAGGAAACTGACAAGAACAGTAGTTTCTCTTGCGTCCAATACACTGCATTTGCTGGGAACAGACGCGAGTGCTATTTGCAATGTGTATGGCCAATTGAGCACAATAGTGAATCTCCTTACCAGAAAACAACCCTTGCTGCTAGGACCAGAAATTGCATGTGATTCAACTCCGTTTATGAAAGGGAATTAAACTCTGGCTCGCCTTACAAGAAACACACTCTGCTTTTGAGAAAGCAGCACTCTTCTACTCTACTGTGTTTGCTATAGAGCCAGAACAGTCAGCTTGCTCAGAACCAAAGAACTGTGCTTCCTACACACAATGGCCATAACTAGTTCAACTCTGCTTAGGAAACTGACAAGAACAGTAGTTTCTCTTGCATCCAATACAATGCACTTGCTGGGTACAGACGCGAGTGCTATTTCACTGTGTATGGCCAAATGAGCACAAGAGTGACTCTCCTTACCAGAAAACAACTCTTGGTGCTAGGACCAGAAACTGCATGTGATTCAACTCCGTTTATGAAAGGGAATCCAACTCTAGCTTGCCTTACAAGAAACACACTCTGCTTTTGAGAAAGCAGCACTCTTCTACTCTACTGTGTTTCCTATATAGCCAGAACAGTCAGCTTGCTCAGAACTAAAGAACTGTGCTTCCTACACACAAGGGCCATATCTAATTCAACTCTGCTTAGGAAACTGACAAGAACAGTAGTTTCTCTTGCGTCCAATACACTGCATTTGCTGGGATAAGACGCGAGTGCTATTTGCACTGTGTATGGCCAATTGAGCACAATAGTGAATCTCCTTACCAGAAAACAACTTTTGCTGCTAGGACCAGAAACTGCATGTGATTCAACTCCGTTTATGAAAGGGAAATCAACTCTAGCTCGCCTTACAAGAAACACACTCTGCTTTAGAGAAAGCAGCACTCTTCTACTCTACTGTGTTTCC